>NW_025947286.1:3473-47696 GCF_000764305.2 Hyalella azteca | reverse complement strand
GTCTGCCCTTATGCTGCGTGTACGATACTTATGATACGTATCCCTTATGCTGCGTGTATAATACTTATAATACGTACTACGGTGACTGATACCACTTGATCAGATCATGCGCATTGGAGTATACATGTTAGCTCATGCGTAGTGTTGGCGATACTTTGCTGCGTGTGGGACGCTTGCTTGCTACCATTTTGCTATTTTTCTGGTACTTTCTATATGCACGATAGTTGTATTTGGTTACCAACTACCATACAGGGCAAGAACACTTTGCGTTCGTGACCCGCTTTGGTACTTATTTACTCTATTTACCTCGGTTACGTTTTCTGGCTTCCCGTTGTCTCATGCAGTTATGATCCAATTTTCTTGGCATTACAAATTGACTGTTTATATACTTTGCTTTTTTGTTTTCAATAATTGACTCTTAAAAAGTTCATAAAACCGAAGTGAAAAACCTAGTTTATCTACATTAAGACATCTTCTATTTATTCATATTCCGACTTGATTCCAGGATGTTCCTTTAATCATTTGATATTCGCTCGTAAGTTGAATGGTCGCAAATATATTCATTTTTTAGGTTTATTAGCTATTATACACGAATAAATTATTATTGTAACATATATGAATATACATTTAAATATATTATTATATATATGAACGTTTTCTTCAGCGCACAAATTTTGTACATCTTACGGTAATATATACATAGTGAGTTTCCGTTCATTTTAGTGGTCTTGGCTCTAGTCGGACCGCTTGCTTGAGCTGGCGCTGTCTTTAGGTCAATACACATAAACTAAAACCTGTTCTACCCAGACGACGCTTGTGCACACCTCGGCGGTGTTCCCGACTCAGAATTATCTTTTCTTAGGTGAATTAAGAATCTATGTTTTGACAAAACTCATGTCTGCACCTCGGCAATGTTTTCGTCTTAGCATTTGACAAAATTTAGAATTGACAAAATTTGAAGACAAAATTTAGAATTTGTTCTCGTTTAGCATCTCCCTTACGGATCTTATCTCGTGCGTGGTGTATGAAGCGAGAAATATTGTATATCATTAAAATTATAGTCGTCTCATTTGGTGCGCAATATAATTTTTATTTTGTTTCTATCCGGACCCAAGGAACAGCATCGAGCTTTCTTGCTACCACAGCTTTGCTCAATTCAAGCCTCAGCAATAGAGCTAGATTTCTATCTCGCAGAAAAAAAAATATTATATTAAGATTTTTAGATTGTCTCGTCCGAACGTCATTCACATCGAACGTCATTCACATCGAATGGGAAAGCAAAAGCTTGTGCTGTCTCGTTCACATATATTTTGGGCTATGGTGGAATTTAACTCGTCGTGTTTTGCTTATGACGTACTGCTAGCATTACCGTAATCTTGCCTACCGAGGAAATATTAAGATTGATACCTTCTACATGTATTGTAAATTTCAAGCCCACTTTGGCAGCAACATTTTAGATCTTAAGCTGCGATATATTAATAACCTCTGACGGGAATATTAAGGAAATTTTAGCAGGGTTACTTTTCAATAACTTGTTGCAAAACTTTTTAACTTGACCGGCAGCAAGGCAGTTTCCGCTTTCTCCGGTTGAGCTGACAGCGAAATTAAAAAAATTTGAGGCATACGTCCGACGCTGAAATTTACATTTGCCGCGGACATTTCCCCTCAATTTTTTTACATCCACATGACAAACAAAAATACAGTGTATTAGTATAAGTTGAATAAAGTTTAAGAACTCATTTTTGCCTAGAAATTTGCCCCGTCGCGTTAAATTAGCGTGAGTAAAACCATCATTGTATTTAAAAAAGATATTATATATATAGTTTAATAAGTTTCTGATTGGAGCAGCGAGCCGATCAGTTACCGGCTCTAAAAAAAAACAGTTTTTTTTCGCCTGGAAATAGATTGACTTTGAAATTAATTTTTCGCTGCCGATGAACGCGATAATGGATAATTGCCTTTGTATTAAAATTACGTTTTTTAGTGTAAGTGACTATTAATACGTTAGAGGTTATTTTTTATGACGCGCATGCTCGTGACTTATCTCATTAAGTTTGTTTTCTTATTTTAAAATTCCCTGAAAATATTCTTCAAGACGCCGAGACTTTTCAGATTTTCAAGTGAAAAACGCTTACTTTGGAAATATAATATTTATGGTTTGCAGCAGCCACGTTTCCATCGCTCATGACGTAGCATTAATCATCACTGGTGCAAGACGTTAAAATGTTTTTCTTTGAGCAGTCGTTGCTGCAATATACGAGTAGAAGTTTATTGAAGTTTGCCCGTGGTTTATCATGTATACATAGCCTTATAACTGATATACAGTTATAACTGATAACTGTAGAACTTTAATGATGCTTTAGTCCAAATTCATGCATTCAAAGGGACCAAATAAAGACGAATGTTTATTGCTCTAGATACAATTATTTAATTTTCGATTTGTTTTATGTCAAGCTATTACGATGCGCTTTAAATGAAGAATTCAAGATCATCAACATGCTCAAGAAATAATATGAATTTTTTCCCTGCATACGAATAATATTGATCAATGGAAGCGATCTTTTAAATACTAGTACGTCCAAATTGAAAATTTGCTTTGAAGCTTTCTTTTTTCAACGATTCATGATCCCCAAAAAGATGGTAGTTAAAAGAAAGTTTAATGAGCCGCAACAAACTTATCGTTCAGTCGCAATCTTCTGCGTTCAGACGCACGTTCAGATATTTGCGTCTATTCCATGCAGTGGGGATATTTCTTATATTCCAGTGGTGATATTTTCGTCTATTTTATGCAGTGGGGATATTTCTTATATTCCAGTGGTGATATTTGCGTCTATTCCATGCAGTGGGGATATTTCTTATATTCCAGTGGTGATAATCTCATTCTTTAGCCATAATATACTTACAATTTTATTCCAACTTGTGAAAAATCTATTTCAACATCACTCTTAATGTAACCTCCGCAGCCTTGAACATCATATCCAGCACAGAGGAGAGCAGAAGATAGTGAAAATAAAGTGAAAATGAGTAATCTCATCTCCATCTTCAACGGACGTATCACTGTAAGTGTAAACTGTCTGTAACTACCGGTCGCTACGTCACTCGACAATTTCCTACTTAAGAATATGTATTCCGTCCGTAACAATGGACAATATTCCAATCTCCGGCTGTCTGTTCTATCTTTTTTCATCAAATAATGTTCTGTCTGAAAAATCTTCTCAATTTGCTAGCTAGGCTCCA
The DNA here is from genome assembly GCF_000764305.2 of Hyalella azteca. Classification (NCBI taxonomy): domain Eukaryota; kingdom Metazoa; phylum Arthropoda; class Malacostraca; order Amphipoda; family Hyalellidae; genus Hyalella; species Hyalella azteca. The sequence goes on along the minus strand of NW_025947286.1, from coordinate 44,459 downwards.
AAATCGAACTATTACTGCTTAATTTATAATTAGAGTGCTTAAACTGCGTCTTAAAAATTAGAATCCGAGTATCTCATGCCCGAATGGACTAAAGGATGCATCCACGAACTATGATTCTTCTGAAAGCCAATTTGATAACAGGCGCTGCATAAAAATTGCTTTTTAATAAAAAAAAACTCAGAGGACACAACTATGGCGTGTAAATGACATTCTAAACATTCCGACTTCACAACACTGATATTCCATTGGACAATCTTTTCAATGGTGTGAATATTCTTCTAATAAAATCTGTATACAGTTAATGCAAACCTCAAGGTTTGCAAACGTTTTGAGGTTACTGAAACTTGTATATGACAAAAATTTGATTGAGAGTGTCCATTTGGAAAAGTGATGTAAAATGGCGCGTTAGTCGAAAGGACACAATCGTTTTCTTATATTCTCCATTAAAAACCGTGATTGGTTTTTAATTGTCGTTTTCTCTAGGTATCTGAAAGCAGAGGTGGGCAGTAGCGCGCTACATATAGCGGCCGCTACATTTTCAGTAGCAGTAGCGGTAGCGGCGCTACATTTAAGCAACTGTAGCGGTAGTGCCCCCTACATATTTAACTAGCGATACGAGGTTTTGCCGCTACAGCGCTACCGCTGCGGCTACATTTATAGATAAAGCCTTTAGATTTGACTTAATAGTTAAAAACCAGCATGATACATATAAATATAATATAATAGCAGTTTTCTATATTCTATTGGAACTCATTTATTGGTAAATGTTATATGACATCCTTCAGATAAAGATGGTGTTCGAGTGCCCGATTCTTGACTACGCTGAATTCTCGTAGCCTACAGCGCATTGAACCCGCAACTCTCAGCTTGAATTTTGCTCTTCTCAAACACCTGACCTCCTAGCTGATTTTGACCAGATGTGTTACACGAAGCTGGGGATCGCACCCACAGCTCACTGCTCCAGTCCTGGTACTCAGAACTGGAACCTCAACCTATCAAGTAACTGCCCCAAAACCGCAATTATACTATAAAATTGTACTTACTTAAATACTTCAAAAGAAATATTGCATGCCAAAACCACTGATATGTAGGAAGGGGTGGAAATAAGTGGGAATAGACCTAATGGTGAGGACCTTGCGTTGGTCGCTCAATACATCTGAGTCACCCTCAATAAAAAAACCTGTAATTACAAGGTTGTGGTCTGACTGTCCCGACAAATCGCCTCAAGAGACAGAGCAAGTTCAGGCTAAGTTCAGAGATTTTTTCATTAGTATGAGGATCCGATACAATTTTCATTCCACTTCCAGTTTGGACAAATCTGCGAGGCGATTGGGCGGCTGAGCGGCGGGTGCACGGCGTCAAGCAGCGATTTGCGGGTTCAAATAATTAGCAAGCTAGTCTATACCATTAGTATTACTATAGTATTCCTATTGCTATATTACACTATGAAATATTATATTATGCTACAATGATTGAATTGCCTTGATCGGAACATGCAGCACGCGATCTCGTCAGCGACGACGTGACTCTAATTCCAAGTGACAGGAAAGTTTTAGAAGCTGTGATCGTGTCTTGTGGAACGCGGATGTTCGAGACCAAGTGTTATGAAAAATCAAGTTATGACTGCCACAAACTTCATAGATGAGTTATGCCCTGTTCAAAAATCGCACATTAATGAAGTTATCAGAACAATTCACTGGTAAATTGGGTAAAACTCATTGGGTAAATTGGGTAAAACTCACAATTGGGTAAAACTCATTATGATATTAAAATTTATCGGGAGGATGAAGTGATGCATCAGACAATGCTTCGTTAATGAGTTGCTTTGCTTCCGGTTTTAACAGTTTAGAAAATGAACGTAAGCCACGTCTTAAAGAAATAATTAAAATTAGCGGTTATCAAAAATTATTCAGGGTTTTATAATTTTTCAATCTGGTACAAATTTGGCTGCGAATCTTAAAATAGGGCTTCAAAATTCAGTAGCAAAATAGTAACATCGTCCTGCTGAGCAAAAAAACATGCAAATATGTGTTTACTCTTTGCATGACACTCAATAGAAGAATTAATTTCCAACAGTTCTTTCTCGCGTCGTAGTTGTCTCGTGAAATTAAGCAACGAATTTTACTGAGCGGGTACCCTTCTTCCACTGTAAAAACCAAGTAACAGTAAGAATAATATAATATACAATTTAAATGATTCCTAACAGAGAAGCGCCCCCGCACTTTTCGAAGCAAGTGACCGAGCCATGTTAATTTCTACTGCAGCACTGAGCACGCACTCTTATTGTGGCTGCCGACTGGCGAGACGGTTAGTGTTGCTCTGGTGGTGGTCGTTGTAGTGTGCAGAGTGTCGCTTTCGCTCTCCATCGTCTCGACTGACTGATCCATGTTCCAGTGATGATGTTTGCAACCAGCCGTTTGAATGACAACGAATACGTTTGATCCATATAATATTGTGTAATAACTTGCTTTAAAATCCTACCCTCACGAGGCTCCACACACATTACTACCCATAGAACATAGATGGTACTGGTAGAAACTTGTTTTCTGAATATCTCAACTAATTTGAAGACATTTCTCACCGATGATTCATCGCTGATTCCTTTTTCCCACAAAATATCTTGTAATCAATATCTTCATTGAGTACAACAGTAAACAAGAAAGAATTCCTCCCACTCAATGGGACCTTGAAATTTAAACAGCGTCGCCTTTCCTGGTTTCGTTGGAAGAACCTTGAAATGCAATGGGTGGCATGAGAGAATCCTTGAGACGCGACGCTCAAGCTTGAACCTTTCTCTCTATCGGGGGAGTGAAAATTGTGACCTTGGATTTTCCTTACTTCACTCCAAGCTGAGTATTATTCTATCATTGATACACTAAATCACAGTCCTACTGTTGCTGGTAGTGGTAGGTACACTTCATTACACTCCGAGTGTCACTGCTACACTTCATCACACTCCGAGTGTCACTGCTACACGTAATATTTTCAGAAGCAAGTTTTTCGTGCGTGGTTTGATTGAGCAGATCTCAATTGCAAACTCAACAGCGTCTTCTGCCATTTTCTTCAGGTACTATCCCATTTGGTTAAGATTATTACAAGCTATTCATTAAAGTTATCTGTAATATGGGTCTATGTTATTATAATTATAAGGGCATGGGTTAAATGCACTTTTTGTAATCAGCACACACTGGGCTTTTTTTTTGCCTGGGCTTACTATACTTATCGGTTGAAAAATGTTAATAAATTTGAATCTTACGACGCATTAGAAGCTTTTATAGCGCAATAGGCAATTGACGGTTCATAATTTCCACGGAAATGAATAATTCTAACGAAATATTAGTTCTTCGTATCAAAAGAACCGTTACAGATTGTATATAAACGATACTTAAAAGATAGTAATTGGCGGGACTGCATTTAACGTCACTTAATCCCTCATGGTTGGAACGTCGATGATATCGTTCGGCGCGGAAGTCGTTACACGTAACGGCGTCCTTGTGACGACGCGAGCGCTTGCTCTGTACAAACGGTATGTACTGCGTGTAAATTTGAAAAAAATATAACTCAGTACTCACTGCAGTGAGAAATAGAGAGCGCATTTTCTCGTCGACGAAAATGCGAAGTCACGGACGGACAGACAGACAGACGGACGGACATGGCGAGCGCAATAGCGCCTTTTTTTCCACAAATGAGAAAAATGTGCTAAAAATAGGACATGGAATATGGAAATTTTAATCAACAATATAATGATATTGCACGAATTACAACAATAATTAATAATAACGGCAATAATAATTTTAAACAAGTACGTAATGTTTTATAGGACTTAAAATGAACAATTAATTACTTACGCCCGGAAATAAAAAATTGCAGAAATAAAACATTGGTACTCTATTGCAATTAGTTCAATAATTACTTATCCGTAATAAACAATCACATTGAGATCTTATGATCGAATTTTGAAATTAATACTGAGTTAAACCTCTCAAAAAAAGGTCACTCATTCGTCCATACATATAAATTAAGTCATTTTTTACAACACTTCTCTTCAACTTCACTTCTTGTTTGATTGCTACAAATCTTGTAATCGATATTTAGCATACTTCTACCTTTCCCATCGATCTGAAATTTTGCACACTTGCATAAAGTTGGAGACAATGCATGCATCAATTGACAGATAATATAAATTTATAAATTAAAATTTTTTATATAAGAAAATTTGAAAAAAATATTAACTTCACTTCTTGTTGTTTGTCTGTCTGCTAGAAATCTTATAATCGATATTTGACACACTTCTACCTTTCCCATCGATCTGAAATTTTGCACACTTGCATAAAGTCAGAGACAATGCTAGTTGAAAGAATAAGTAATTTTGCAAAATTATAAAATTTTAAAAATATAAAAAACTTGAAAATTAATTTATTTTAATCATGAAAATAAAATTAGAAATTCATTGTACATGTGTAACATAAATGACACTGGATTCTATAGAAGTGTTGTCTCTAAAAAGTACTTTTTAAACGCATATTATTTAATATTAAAAAAACTTGATACCTGTACAATATATGAATAAATAAGGTCATAATATCTGACACTTGTTATCGACGTATTTGTACCTAACACTTGTTATCTATGTATTTGTACCTGACACTTGTTATCGACGAAGTTATACTCGAAATTAATTATTGATGTGTGTGGGCGCGTACTACTGAGAAGTGAGAACTGATCTCCTTTAACTGACGCATTATATTCATAATCAAAGACTGGCTTCAAGCAGCTTGCTGCGAAAACATAGCTAACTTTGTGTTTATTATTGATGCCGCAATATAGATATCAAATGCCTGGCATTGAACTTGAATATTACGGATCAATGTGAGTGTGACATAGAGCAAGGAATTATGTCGACAGCCATAAAGAGTTGTGCTCGGAGATATGCTAAAAGTAGGCTTCTGAGAGGCATAATAAACTTATTATGAACTCTATGAGAGATAAGACTCTGCTCTTATAATTTTCATGGAAAAGGTGTAACTGAAGTCAAGGTCAAGGTTTCGTATTAGAGCTGCTGCGCATTGTAAAGATTTATGGTTTATTAATAATTTCTGACACGTCGACCAATATGCAGCAAACTTCTTTATTGAAATGCACCGAAATATTAATTATGTCAATTTGGGTCAATTATAAAAAATATCTTGCATACCATCACGAATAACATGAAATTTATAAGAATCGTATTTATTAACGGCAATGTCTTCCTCCCTGTACCCTTGATGCCATAGGTCATGGAGTACGGCGGGCAATGCAGCACAATGCAATAAACAAATAGTAATATTCATGTAGCTTGCTGATTGTGAGCATACGAGTGTGAAGAGCATAATAACAACAGTGTGAAGAGCATTCAACAGTGAAGAGCATAATAGCATCAGTGTGAAGAGCATACGAGTGCTCAGACACACACTGTCAGACGCGATAGCTTATAATGAACTCACTGTTACGTTTTCAACACAAACACATAATGATTTATGAAAATTTTGACTCGTGGCGCCAGCCGGGCAAAGCCCTGATTGGCCACTATAAGCTGCTCCTTCGATGCAACCTGCACTCAATGAAATGAGTGAGTCTTTTGATACTAAAAGCGATGCTCGTTTTGCCCCCTATGGGTCATTCTGACCCATTTTGACCTGGTAAAAGTGAGTGCTACGCGTGCAAGAAGTGGATCACCATTTGGACAATATTACCCAGTCATTTTTCTGAGCCTAATGAAACTGGGCCTATACTTTCCAAAAAAGTTAAGAGATCGTAAGTTCATCAGCCAATCATTGACGGCCTTTCAGGCAAAATCCACCAATCATAGATAAGAAAATATTGCGTAAGTACTTACGTTCACGTAGCGAGTTTTGAGAGTATGCCCCCGGGGTCATACGTAAACGAGCTTGGAAGCAATCTTATTTTGTCAATTATTTTAACGAAGTTTGGGTCTTAGCGGAGCTCAACATAAGTCCCGGAGCAATCTTTACGTAAAATATAATTTATTTTCGTTTATTCTTTTGGATGGGATAACAATAATTTAAATATTAACGACTCGTACTTAATGTAGCAGAAAATTAAATGAAAAAATTCTAGACCGCTCATGTTTGATATAGCAGAAGAAATCTCAAGTGAAATGAAGTATTATGGATCTATGTTTGAAGTAAAGAGAAAATAAATAAAAAATCAGTAATTTTCAAGACATATAGGTTCCTAGAAATATCTAAAGATATCCGTTGCTAACAGGCTTTATCGTTGGAAGCCGTTCATATTCACTTTCTGTTAAAATACCTAAATCGTTGACATTCGTTATGCAGGAGTAATAATTAATCGGTGACATTCATGTCACGCGGTAATAAGAATTTGCCTGCAATGGTCGATTTCACCGCCAAAGTATTTATGGTGACCTTAGGTTTGCAATTTGTTTTCGTAGCTTGCGATCAAAAAGGATTTTCGGATCAACGTTTGTTGGAACCCGCAAGCCGCTCTTAAATATTTTTCCAGATTAACAATTGTATAGTTCAAGTACGTTACNCTGTCTCTTATACACATCTAGATGTGTATAAGAGACAGCTACCATACAGTGCGAGAACACTTTGCGTTCGTGACCCGCTTTGGTACTTATTTACTATATTTACCTCGGTTACGTTTTCTGACTTCCCGTTGTCTCATGCCGCTATGATCCAATTTTCTTAGCATTACAAATTGACTGTTTGTTACTTTACTTTGCTTTTAGTGTTCAATAAGCAACTCTTAGAAAGTCTATGAAACCGAAGTGAAAAACCTAGTTTTATCTAACCTAAGACATCTTCTATTTATTCAAATTCCAAATTGATTCCAGGATGTTCCTTTAGTCATTTGATATTCGCTCGTAAGTTGAATGGTCGCAAACATATTTATTTTTTTAGGTTTATTAATTATTATACACGAATAAATTATTACACTCTATCCTAATGTGTATTAAAGTGTTTCTTCAGCACACATATTTTACACCTCTTTCGGTGATATATCCTGAGTTTCCCTTCATTTTAGTAGTCTCCATGAGCTATTACGGTATGTAATGTTCGCTCATAACATATAACTAATAATATAATCAGAGCTGGGCAGCGCTACTTTGAAATGTAGCGGCCGCTACCGCTACCGTTACATGCTCTAAATGTAGCGGGCGCTACCGCTATACCGCTACAATCGCTTAAATGTAGCGCCGCTATACCGCTACTGAAAATGTAGCGGCCGCTACATGTAGCGCGCTACTGCCCACCTCTGAATATAATTATATAATATATTGCTCTTGAATAATATTGATCACAATAGAATATATTGCTCCTAAATAATACTGCTCATAATATTTTTGATTTGAATGCGAAAACAGAACTCAAAGTTAGAATTTTTCCTCTGCTTGCAAGAAAGGCAGTTGCTAAATGGCTCTAGTCGGACCGCTTGCTTGAGCTGGCGCTGTCTTTAGGTCAATACACATAAACTAAAACCTGTTCTACCCAGACGACGCTTGTGCACACCTNTGAAGCTTTCTTTTTTCAACGATTCATGATCCCCAAAAAGATGGTAGTTAAAAGAAAGTTTAATGAGCCGCAACAAACTTATCGCTCAGTCGCAATCTTCTGCGTTCAGACGCACGTTCAGATATTTGCGTCTATTCCATGCAGTGGGGATATTTCTTATATTCCAGTGGTGATATTTTCGTCTATTTTATGCAGTGGGGATATTTCTTATATTCCAGTGGTGATATTTGCGTCTATTCCATGCAGTGGGGATATTTCTTATATTCCAGTGGTGATAATCTCATCTATTCCATGCAGTGGGGATATTTCTTATATTCCAGTGGTGATATTTTCGTCTATTCCATGAAGTGGGGATATTTCTAATATTCCAGTGGTGACATTTTCGTCTATTCCATGCAGTGGAGATATTTCTTATATTCCAGTGGTGATATTTTCGTCTATTCCAGTGGTACTTGGAGGTCTTTGAGGTACCATTTCTGGGGTATTTTCGCAGCTAATGCATAATATTTACTGCATTGTTTTGCGCTAAATGCGCTAATAATTAGCGTGAAAAGAAGGTGTGCTGTTTGAATTTAAAACTGGGCTGCTGAGACTCAACATCTTTGTCAGGATATTTCATCGAAATGAACCGCGTTATCGAGATGAGGCGAGAAATGTCTCGGCAATAGATATCGGTGATTAAACTCACTGGGACTAAAACATCCCGGTAATTATAATGATCTTCCATTATATTAAACGTAATTCAATGTTCTGTTCACCGAGTTTAAATATTTGTTGATTTTATCTGACGAGTCTCTGCTGATGTCTAATTAAACTGTGAAATTAGATTTTAAGTAAAGAGTGGAGACTGGAGCCGTCCATTTTTGAAAGGCCAAGATTTTCAAAATGTAACCAAACTATTCATATTTGCGCAAATATCCAAACCTCGACTGTGAGTGTTGCTGAATTTTAGTTTGAATAATTTTTCACTTCTATAAATGTTCAGAGCGCTAAAGTATTCCTGCAAGACGTTCACGGGAAATAAAGAACCTTATTTTTATCAGAAGCCATATTGATTCGCTCAACACACGAAAGAAAATTGTCCCTCACAGTTTAGAATATACTAGGATTGAATAGGCTTGTACGAGTTTAAGTAATAAGTCCTCATAATTCGACGCGAAAAATTGAAATATTCGAGTGAAACGGCTCCCGGTTTTGATGCTCCAAAACCGAGAAGTTCTTTGAAACATCGTACTCCGGGTCGCCTTTAATTGCTTCCAACTGTTCTTGAGGTTTCCCGATGCAGGTATTGCATATTATCAACTATAGTCTTTTACCCGTGAAAAACAAGAATATTGAAATGTTAGGTCTATTAATACTTGCGAAAAAATTGGGCATCGGAATATCCTTGTAAATATGCTCATCTTCTAGAGTCTAGACCATGCATGTATACCACATGTTGTGATGCTTAAGCTACTATTTGTGAAGTGAAGCTTAAGCTAGACCTTCTACATGTTGTGAAGCTTAAATAAAAAACATTTAGTCTATGAACCTCAAATGTTTAAATGCTCTTGAAGAAAAACCTAAATTATTCCGACCAGATTTACTGCAACGAATAAATATGACACAATATCTGGCCATGTGGTAGGAACTAGAAGAATTTAGATAGCAAAATAACACATAACTATTGATATATTTCCTTGACGTGGTTGACAAAAACGTGGCTTGATGTTACTTTTGAGATGAAAAACAAAATTCCCTCGTAAATAAGAGATATACTTTAGAATGAAGAACGCTTATAATAATGGCTAGCTTTGCTCTTAACGCGCCTAATACATCGACGCGATAATAATAAAACGTGCAAATAGCTTTTCTCTTAACGCTCCTCATACGTCGACACGATAATAATAATGAAACGTGTGAATTTCATTAACAAGTTGGACTTACTGATTACAGCTGAATTCGTAAGCGTTATAAAAGCTACAAGACACGCGGCGAGACGATGTCTTGATCGACCCAAAGCAGGACGCAAATTCCTAGAACTAGGAGCATCGCGATGCCATTACACCAGCTCACCGGACAGGGTTGCCAGATGGACCCTTTTCCGGCCAAATTCGACGATTTAGGCCTTACTTCAATTACGTTGGAAGTTAAAAATTTGTTTAGGCCTTATTTCAATTACGTTGGAAGTTAAAAATTTATTTAGGCCTTATTTCAATTACGTTGGAAGTTAAAAATTTGTTTAGGCCCCTTAAACTTATTGATTGTATTTTTCGATGCATTAAAAATTTAAAATTTATTGTTGCACCTGCAATTACGAATTTACTGTTAGGTATTGAATTAGGGCTTTTTTGGCCTTTCTTGTGAGCTGCTATTATATACTGTATAGTATGGCACATGCAAGTAATTCAAGAAGTCTGAATTATTGAGATAACTTTAACCTCTCTAGGTACTGAATTAATACACAATTTAGAAAACAAAGTACGCCAGTTATCCTTGTTACGATTCTTTTTTTTTTTTCAGAGAAATTTGTTGAACATTTCATAATTTCAAGAGTGTTTAAACAATGATTTTTAAAACGATAAGCAGGTCTCGAAAACGATTGTTCATGAATCCAATTGAGATAAGCCGCCGGATATCCGAGGTTTTTTAAATTGGTGAAGTATATTGCACGTGGCTGTTATATGAACATAAAAGATTAAATTTCTGTTCTGCTCATTCCGTTATTTGTGCGTGGGTCTTGAACGCCGTTGGCGGACCGTTCTGTGCTCACGCGTGCACGTTTTTAGCGCATTTTCTCATTTATGGAAAAAATGCACTATTGTGCTCGCCATGTCCGTCTGTCTGTCTGTCCGTCCGTCCGTGACCTCAAGTTTTCGTCGACGAGAAAATACGCTCTCTGTCACTCACTGCAGTGAGTACGTACAGAGTTATACTTTTTGAAATTTTTATTCACAGTAAAATTTTTGTTGCCGCTAGTGGCGCAGGAAAGCAAGCAAGCGACTTCACCAAGGTAGGATTTTTCGAGTCAAAATATATCAAGCGCGATCCTCTAAACATCAACTTTTATTTTTGTTCTAAAAAACGATTAAATAGTTTCAAGAATAATACTAGATCTTTTATTTTGCTCTATAAACTTAATGCTTCATTTCACTGCAACACCTGCCGTGACTGCGCATTGCTTCATTTCACTGCAACATCTGCCGTGACCTGTCTCTTATACACATCTAGATGTGTATAAGAGACAGCATTCGTNGACGTATTTGTACCTGACACTTGTTATAGACGTGTTTGTACCTGACACTTGTTATCGACGTATTTGTACCTGACACTTGTTATAGACGTGTTTGTACCTGACACTTGTTATCGACGTATTTGTACCTGACACTTGTTATAGACGTGTTTGTACCCGACACTTGTTATCGACGTATTTGTACCTGACACTTGTTATAGACGTGTTTGTACCCGGCACTTGTTATCGACGTATTTGTACCTGACACTTGTTATCGACATATTTGTACACGACACTTGTTATCGACGTATTTGTACCCGGCACTTGTTATCGACGTATTTGTACCTGACACTTGTTATCGACATATTTGTACACGACACTTGTTATCGACGTATTTGTACCCGTCACTTGTTATCGACGTATTTGTACCTGACACTTGTTATCGACATATTTGTACACGACACTTGTTATCTATGTATTTGTACCTGACACTTGTTATCGACGTATTTGGACCCGTCACTTGTTATCTATGTATTTGTACCTAACACTTGTTATCGACGTGTTTGTACTCAAAATTAGTTATTGAAGTGTGTGGGCGCGCAGTACTGAGAAGTGAGAACTGATCTCCTTCAACTGACGCATTATATTCATAATCAAAGACTGGCTTCAAGCAGCTAGCTGCGAAAACACAGCTAACTTTGTGTCTAGTCTATTATTGATGCAGCAATATAGATATCAATATAGATAGATATCAATATAGACATCAAATGCCTGGCATTGAACTTGAATATTACGGATCAATGTGAGCGTGACATAGAGCAAGGTTTTTATGTCGACAGCCATAAAGAGTTATGCTCGGAGAGATGCTAAAAGTAGTCTTCTGAGAGGCATAATAAACTTATTATGAACTCTATGAGAGATAAGACTCTGCTCTTATAATTTTCATGGGAAAGGTGTAACTGAAGTCAAGGCTCTTCTGAGAGGCATAATAAACTTATTATGAACTCTATGAGAGATAAGACTCTGCTCTTATAATTTTCATGGGAAAGGTGTAACTGAAGTCAAGGTCAAGGTTTCGTATTAGAGCTGCTGCGCATTGTAAAGATTTATGTTTTATTAATAATTTCTGACACGTCGACCAATAAGCAGCAAACTTCTTTATTGAAATGCACCGAAAAATTAATTATTTGCCGCGGTATTATAATATAAAAATTTGGGTCAATTATAAAAAAATATCTTGCATACCATCACGAATAACATGAAATTTGTAAGAATCGTATATATTGACGGTATATTGACGATAATCGTATATATTGTCTTCCTATCTCTAACCTTGATGCCATAGGTCATGGAGTACGGCGGGCAATGCAGCACAATGCAATAAACAAATAGTAATATTCATGTAGCTTGCTGATTGTGAGCATACGAGTGTGAAGAGCATAATAACAACAGTGTGAAGAGCATTCAACAGTGAAGAGCATAATAGCATCAGTGTGAAGAGCATACGAGTGCTCAGACACACACTGTCAGACGCGATAGCTTATAATGAACTCACTGTTACGTTTTTAACACAAACACATATTCTGTGTGTGTTAAACACAAACACAGAATGATTTATGAAAATTTTTACTCGTGACGCCAGTGGGCCAAAGTCCTGATTGGCCGCTAAGCTGTCCTTCGATGCAACCTGCACTCAATGAAATGAGTGAGTCTTGGGCCATACTATCAAAACTCGCTAAGTGAACGTAAGTACTTACGCTCTATTTTCTTGTCTATGATTGGTGGATTTTGCTTGAAAGGCCGTCAATGATTGGCTGATGAACTTACGATCTCTCAATTTTTTTTGAAAGTATGGGCCCTTGATACTAAAGGCGATGCTCTTTTTGCCCCGTATAAATCATCCTGACCCATTTTGATCTGGTAAAAGAGAGCATATGAGTGCTACGTGTGCAACAAGTGGATCACCATTTGGACAATATGAACCAGTCATTTTTCTGAGCTTAATGAAGGGGTCATACGTAAACGAGCTTGGAAGCAATCTTATTTTGTCAATTATTTTAACGAAGTTTGGGTCTTATAGCGAAGCTCAACATAAGTCCCGGAGCAATCTTTACGTAAAATGTAATTTATTTTCGTTTATTCTTTTGGATGGGATAACAATAATTTAAATATTAACGACTCGTACTTAATGTAGCAGAAAATTAAATGAAAAAATTCTAGACCGCTCATGTTTGATATAGCAGAAGAAATCTCAAGTGAAATGAAGTATTATGGATCTATGTTTGAAGTAAAGAGAAAATAAATAAAAAATCAGTAATTTTCAAAATAGGTTCATAGAAATATCTAAAGATATCCGTTGCTAACAGGCTTTATCGTTGGAAGCCGTTCATATTCACTTTCTGTTAAAATACCTAAATCGTTGACATTCGTTATGCAGGAGTAATAATTAATCGGTGACATTCATGTCACGCGGTAATAAGAATTTGCCTGCAATGGTCGATTTCACCGCCAAAGTATTTATGGTGACCTTAGTATTTAGTATTTATGGTGACCTTAGGTTTGCAATTTGTTTTCGTAGCTTGCGATCAAAAAGGATTTTCGGATCAACGTTTGTTGGAATTTGAAAGCCGTTCTTAAATATTTTTCCGGATTAACAATTGTAGTATAAGTTACTACAGTAAATCTAGGAAGTGATTCAATTTAATATGTTTGCTATGTTCGCTTGTCACAGCAATAACTCACAAACAATGGGACACACACCCAAGATTGATTGTATATCTTGTTTGGATGGAATGCATCTGTCTAAGCAACCAATAAATTTGCTCAAGGTATGAGGAAGCACCGCGCAATATCGCAGTTAGGAATTTCAGAGGAACATCAATTGAACGTCTAGCCTGTTGATTGAAAAGTTGAATAATGCACGAACTTATAACGTATCCCAGCAATAGTACAAATGCTAAGAAAAATGTAAAAATAACTACAAGATAACGAGGACGTAAAGAAACTGCTCATGCACATGTTTAACAACAGAGACTGTTTGTCACTTGAGGAAAATTCATTATTATTCTCTGGCCTATCAGAGGTTTCGTGAAATTGCGGCAAAACTACCAAATAAGAGCGTTCAGCAAACTACTTAAAAGTCTTATAAGATTTAACTATAATAACTCAAATAACTCAGAGTGTGCACTCGTACATATATATGGATGCCACTCGCGCATACTCCGGCAAGTGTTGTGTTTTCACAAGTAACAGGTTCACATGTTACTTATTCTTCAGATATAAGNTTTCCTAGCCTCGTATTAGTTTCCTAGCCTCGTATTAGTTTCCTAGCCTCGTATTAGTTTCCTAGCCTCGTATTAGTTTCCTAGCCTCGTATTAGTTTCCTAGCCTCGTATTAGTTTCCTAGCCTCGTATTAGTTTCCTAGCCTCGTATTAGTTTCCTAGCCTCGTATTAGTTTCCTAGCCTCGTATTAGTTTCCTAGCCTCGTATTAGTTTCCTAGCCTCGTATTAGTTTCCTAGCCTCGTATTAGTTTCCTAGCCTCGTATTAGTTTCCTAGCCTCGTATTAGTTTCCTAGCCTCGTATTAGTTTCCTAGCCTCGTATTAGTTTCCTAGCCTCGTATTAGTTTCCTAGCCTCGTATTAGTTTCCTAGCCTCGTATTAGTTTCCTAGCCTCGTATTAGTTTCCTAGCCTCGTATTAGTTTCCTAGCCTCGTATTAGTTTCCTAGCCTCGTATTAGTTTCCTAGCCTCTTATTACATTTGCAGAAACTAATTTCAGAGCTGCCATTTTCAGAGTCCTCTAATAAATCCAGTTCTACAATGAAAGCTGCAACAATATTTCTTGTTGTCGCGAAAAGTTTTATTCACATGTCGTACTATACGGTACATCCAATGTAAATAATACCGAGTAAATTTCGAGATTTTACGGCTTGTGCATTTAGCAGTATTCATATTCAAACTTCCCAACCCTAACAAGTAATTCGTTGAATTGTAGGAACATTTTTAATTAGAAATGCTCTCTGGTCTCAACGGAACGTGCGTTGAAGAACAATTTATTATAATAACAGTGAATGTAGGCGTCGCGAGACATGTACACTTTCATATACACTCATTTACACACATTTATGTACGCACATTACTGTTTACTCATGTACGTTTATTTGGTATGTACGTACCCACACATGTACGTGTTTAGACATGCACCTAACGTATACACACATGTACGTGTGTTGTGCACATGTACGTGTACGTATGTTTTCCCACGCTCTGCCCTTGGCCTCATTGACCGATTTAGACGCGCGACCTTGACAGTGACCCTCAGATGCCGCACACGGCCCTCAGATGCCGCACACGGCCCTCAGATGCCGCACACGGCCCTGAGATGCCGCACACGGCCCTTAGATGTTGCACACGGCCCTCAGACGCCGTACACGACCCTCAGATGTTGCACACGGCCCTCAGATGCCGTACACGGCCCTTAGATGCCGTACACGGCCCTCAGATGCCGTAAACGGCCCTCAGATGCCGTACACGGCCCTTAGATGCCGTACACGGCCCTCAGATGCCGTAAACGGCCCTCAGATGCCGTACACGGCCCTCAATTGCCGTACACGGCCCTCAGATGCCGTACACGGCCCTCAGATGCCGTACGCGGCCCTCAGATGTTGCACACGGCCCTCAGATGCCATACACGGCCCTTAGATTCCGCACACGGCCCTGAGATGCCGCACAAGACCCTCATTCGCCACGCACGGCCCTCAGACGCCGCACACGGTCCTCAGTTGTCGCACACGGCCGCGACTTGCTGTATATGCATTAGTTGCAATACGCCAGGGAGTATCGATTAATGTCATAGGGTCCAGTTCGCGGTAAATGCGGTGGTAGCAACGCAAGCAAGGTTAGGTTACTTTGATCGAACGGGTGTAGGAAATTATTGCTACAGCGAACCTATGATTTTCACATATGTTCAAAGTGCTCCTTGATATTAAGCCTGCCAATGCATCCTACTTAAATGTTCGTGTACATCCGTTCATGGACATCACCGTTCATGGACATCACCGTTCATGCGCATCGACGCTTACGAGCATCGTGCGATGCTGCGTGTTGGCTGTGCGATCTACATGCCGCGAGTCTTTTCTTTTACTAAATCAGATTTTCTGAGTACTCTGATCCGCAGCTCGCTGAAAAATTTTGTATTATATGATTATTTTTTTACTATTTCACGTCGCATCTTTCGACATAGTTCCCGTTGCTTAATTGTGCTGGTCCGCAAGCTGCTGGTTGGCTCTGTGCAATGTAAGCTTAGATAAATGAGTGCGACTTTGTTAAAGAGCGATATACTTTTGTTCTTATGTGGGTCTTTCTAACTCGGCTTAACCAGGCAAAAGGACATGCCAGAGCTACGTGCAGAACGTAAGCTAATATTTGGAGAGTATGACGCCATCATTTTTGTGTGAGTTCAAGCATCTGCCCCACAGCCTCCTGCTTCCCGGAACGCTGAAGATCACATTGACGCTCGCAACATCGAACGTAAATGTCGGGAATTGCGATTCATATTTAGGGTGCGGTCATAATTTCTCGTTTCAATCTTAGTTATACCTGAACATAAATTTTGTTATTAATTTGACAATCAGTAATTAGTTTACATATAAAAATATGTTAAAACTTGAGCGACATAATAGCCACATAAATTAATTTTTACGTGTTATGAATTGTCAATTGAAAATTTCTGTGTTCCGACCGAAGTAACCCGCACTCCGCATGCTCCCGACCATCATAAAGAAGATTATTATTGAGACAGAGTAAAGCGCTTGTAAATATTATGAACACAACTTACTTAGTGTAATTATTCGTTAGTAAATGACGGGAAATTAGAAACGAAAATTATACCTTATTGCTACATCAGTAAATAACGAACAAGCGACACGAAATTAACACGCATTAATCTTCTAGACTAAATTTCTGTGTTCCGACCGAAGTAACCCGCACTCCGTATGCTCCCGAACATCATAAAAAATATAACTCAGTACTCACTGCAGTGAGTGACATAGAGCACATTTTCTCGTCGGAGAAAACGTGAAGTCACGGACTGACAGAGAGACAGACAGACGGACGCACATGACGAGCACAATAGCGCCTTTTTTCCATAAATGTGAAAATGCGCTAAAAATATTATAATTGAGACCGAATAAAGCGCTTGAAAATATTATGAATAGATCGACTTACTTAGTTTGATATTACCTAAGTAAATTGACGGGAAAATTAGAAGCGAAAATTATACTTTATTGCCACACAGGAAATAACGAACAAGCAACACGTAATCAACAAGCATTAAACTTTTAGACATGTTCTACTTCTTAGTTTATGATTTTTATCGTAAAGGGTTTATGGCTTTACCTCTGAAACATCAAAATGGTAGTACTTCACAAACCTAATACAATCACACGTGAAATCTGAATTATATTCAAATAATGTTTTAGCATCTCCATGATAGAATTTAATTACTGAGCTTGGCTTCGGCTAACGCCTCTGTTGGTGTTGCTTTGCTGCAGGAAAGGATTTAATGCTTGTTCGCTACTCATTATTGTCTCTACTTTGACCTATTGCTGCTGCTACTGTTATAGCTGCTAATGATAATGCGGATGTGCTACATTTGAATGTGCATCTAAAAGCAGGGATCATTACCGCTCTTTTGTGTTCACATTGCCGGTTTTAAATGGCTGTCCGCAATGGCGCCAATTTTTTTCGCAACGCAATGGAGCTTCGGTGAAAAGGTAATTAATTTTTAGTCAGTCACTACGAGTATTGGATTCAGGACTAACAATTTAAAGTGAAAACAATTTAGATTTAGCTTACGATACCCGTAGAAGATGATTATGATATAATGATCGTCTCCAATAATGGCTCAGTTTCGTAATGTCTGCCTCATCCATGATGACTTTTCGATAATAACCAAGCCTTCGGGCAATCCTAAAGCAAGGCATTTTTCAACATAGTTTTTCACCCCATTAAAATTCAGTAAAAAACATGCAAGTGTACCTTGTGTAGCTTTAATGCGTAGTAATAATTGCTAAATACATTGCATCGGATTAGCATGCAGTATTTTCAACACGGGTTAATGCGTTGCAAGGTTTTACTCAAATGATAATTGGCATGATAGCATTCAGCAAATATCCTGCATTCATGATCGAACCTGCATTTATTATAAAACCTGAACGTTGCAACTTGAGCCAATCCCAACCAGCGACCGAACCCCAATTTAATGGGCGTGGCGATATTGAAAGAAATTGACGAGTTATATTGTCCATAAAGGGAACCACTTTCATACAGCACGAGCAGAGAGTGGACGTAGCACTGATTCGCCTTTTTACTACGTCAAACTCGATCAGGATGCGGCACACAAAAGCTAAAAGTGTATATCTATTTGGACAAATTCCCATTAATGTGTCTGAGTGATGCATACCTGGGTTTGGCGCCACTGCAAGCAGAAGCGCAAGCGACATTTGGGCGACACGACCGGTTGGTGATACGAGCTTCTACTCTCTTGTCTCCACGCACCATATATTGACGACTTGTGACAGTGTGACCAACGTGTTACAGTGTAACCAACGTGTTGCAAATGTCGACTGCCTTATTGCTACTACTATGGCGAACTTTGAATGTCGGCTGCTTGTTGTGACAACTTTGAATGTCGGCTGCTTGGTGTGACAACTTTGAATGTCGGCTGCTTGTTGTGACAACTTTGAATGTCGGCTGCTTTAACAGTGCGATTATGGCGGATTTAGAAGCCAATGTCGCAGGACTCATACGTGGCGATGTTTATCTTGGTACCTTGTAATCATAGGTACAGTTGTACTTTTAACGTGCATTTATCATTGTATTGCATCATAAATTGCT
Organism: Hyalella azteca; assembly: GCF_000764305.2. Classification (NCBI taxonomy): domain Eukaryota; kingdom Metazoa; phylum Arthropoda; class Malacostraca; order Amphipoda; family Hyalellidae; genus Hyalella; species Hyalella azteca. The sequence goes on along the minus strand of NW_025947286.1, from coordinate 25,809 downwards.
TGCAAATGATTTAATATGCGGAAATTATGATTTATAGTTCAGAACATGCATATTTGCCCAGCAAGGGCCGTCCGTACTCTCATAACTCATTTAAGCACACGTAGCGTCCAATTCCTCGTCTGTGATTGGTGGGTTTAGCTTGAAAAACCGTCAGTGATTGGCAGACGGTTTACGAACTGTTACTTATTTATGATAGTTCGGCCCCTGAACCACATCGACCAACTTTAATTGCGTTGAGCGACTGCCATGCCGGCCAATGGCCGAAGCGTCGAGACACGTAACGCTCGCTCTGAAAAGAATCTTCGTTGTCATTTGCAACTTTTTCCAAGTTTCGGGAACAGAGAAGACATTGCTCCGCGTGCAACTTCTTGGCCGTATTCTTCACACACTGATCGCCTGGCGAGCAACATAAAAATAGGTTCAAGATTGTATGGACCCTTATTTGTTGGCATTCATTTTTTCACCAGAGCTGTGACAGCGCTGTGAAAATAAAACGATAAAAACGAGAAATAGTCTACAAAAATGGGCATAATAGCCACGTTGTCTCATTGAAGTGCAAAATTACTTCATTGGTAAATCAATAAAAAAATCTGATAGAAATTTCGAATACTTTTGGATGGATTTGGAGTTCAGGATTCTGATAGACATGTTCACTCCAGTTGCATCGTGAGTGATGAAAATGATCTATGCCTATATCGCAATAGAATTAAGAAAAAAATTTAAATTTTTTACATTCACATACTTTTCCATTGAATATCATTTCTCGCCCCCACTATCAAGGCCTCAGACATCTTCCTCTCAATCTATTAATGTTCTTGTGTACTGAATACAATAGATCTGGGTTCTACGAATCTTACGTCACGTCAGTACAGAATACGGCTGGTGATTTCCTGGAATTCGAAACAAGACTTGAATTGTATGCATCATGAAGGCCATGAAGATGCAGCACCTAGAAATATTTTTGTCGAGAGTACATCTCATTTGTAATCTTCATGAATTTCATTTACGTCGGGAATTTCATTTGCGTCATGAATTTCAAAATCCAGGTCGCGAGCAAATCAAATCTGACGTACCGGTATATAGGGAAGGTGTCGAAAGGCTTCATCTTTCCCCTGTGATTTGCATTGCGTAATCAAGCTTCGTTGTCACCAAACAAGTTTGTACAAACTGGAATACATGAATCGTATGCGTATCTTTGATCACGTAGTCAAGATGTTGAGGTTAAATTTAAATTTGTTTTCTTCACGGTACATGCAAACGATGCAAAAAGTACGGTCGACCACGCAAAGTTGAACGTCACCACAAACGTTGTGAAATTTCATGGGCGTTTATTTATAAAATATCATGGGTTCCGATTAGGTGCTTTTTAATCAATACAAGCGTAAGCAGCGAAGTTATTGAGCATCAAACCTGTACTCAAACTGGCAGTAAACACAATGGAATTTTCATTTTACATTTTTATGAGCCAGAATGGCCTATTCAGAAACGGACATTGTCGACAAAAATGTACAGGCTCTCATCCTGGTTTGAACGGATATATCCTTTCAATATTTTCTGGCAGGAAAAATCTTGCAAAGAAGGTCGTTGAAAAAATTACGCTTATATAGAGCAATTGTCGTCTAATCAATCTTTTTTTACCGTGCTGGAATTCCCCTAATAACACTTTCTTATGTAATTTTGAACAGGTTTAGATAAATTGTATTCAATTTCATTTTACGACTCTAATTTAGTTTCACAGATACGAAGTTCCAATTGGCTTTTATTAGGCATACATTTTTTATTGAACAAGAAGAATCTTGATACGCATTTTTGGCTGTTGTCAACCTCCAGTCAATGTGTGGCTTATTTTCATCAGTAATAAAATTTGGATAGCAATATTTGGAGCAAATTTTGCAAGCTCATTTGCTTTTTTTCTGAATTCGTCGGTCCCAAAGATTCCTCAGGACGACCGAGACGTCTTGCAATGAAGGTAGGAAAGAACAATAGACGACTGGACACTGAACCCAGACGGGACCTTCGGATCCAGGGCCGTTGCGGCGGCGGCGTGTCCAAAAAATCACTCAGGAAAATGAATGGGTCATATATTGTCCAAATAGTGATACAAGTTTTTACTCCTAGCTTGCACAGACGTATTTTTCCGGGACAAACTTGATCAGCATGACCCAAACAAGCTAGAAAAAGTGCATCGCAATTTGAACAATAAGTATCATTAATAAATATGAGTGAAAAATCTGATATGCTGACGACTCAGGAAGACGGCGCATTCGTCAGAAACGCTGTAGTCGTTGCTAATATACCTAACATTATTTAAGCATTCGACATAAATATTCACTTAATTCACTTAGGGAAATAGGGGAGATGCAATGAAGATAGCGTGAATATTTGAAGACACCTGGGCCTATATGTTCAAAAAAAGTTAAGTGATCGTAAGTTCATCAGCCAAACATTGACGGCCTTTCAAGCAAAATCCACCAATCGTAGACAAGAAAATAGAGCGTATAAGTACTTACGTTCACTTGGCGAATTTTGAAAGCATAGGCCCTGCTCTACATATGCGTAAAACGAATCCATCATTCCTGTAGGAATCTGTACGGTTAATTGTGGTGACGAACGGCAAAAAGTATATGCTAACGGCGTAAAAATCATCTGATTAGTTAAAAATTATTTTTAACCAATTCGATCTATAGTCATCCGAATAATTTTAGAAAATTTATTAGCGGTAAAAAAAGTTATGAATTAATATACAAATTCGTTGCCAATGGTAAATGGATCCGTTGACCAACAGGCAAACCCTTTGTCTACTGAGGGTATCTTGGCCTTGAGAAACATGAACGTTAATGTATTGAATAAATGTATGTTATTAAAATATTAAATGGATATCTATAATTGAAGTACGTATTGAAGGGATGTCTGTAATTATAGTATTAAATGGATGTCAATAATTAAAATATTGAATGGATATCTATAATAATTTAAGGATTAAATGGATGTCTATAATCAAAGTATTTAATGGATGTAAATAATTAAAAGCATTAAATGTATACCGTACGTAGACAAGGTATAAAATAAGAGTAGATGCAGCCACATTACTGCTTTATATTTCCAAAATTTTTCGTATTTTAACTGAAATTTTTATTTTCAGACATGGCCGGCGACTGCCGCGAAGGTGTTCACTGTGCCGGCTCCTGAGTGTCCAAAGGCCAGCATGGCTGTGGAGGAACAGCGGCCAGGAGCTGATGGCGCCAGCGAGCGAGGAAATCCCGTGACGGATTTCTCGAGGAATTCCTCGGAACAAAAGCCGATTTCCAGCGGCGATGCTCCGAAAACTGATTCTGCGGAGGTTGCTGCTTGTAGTAACATCGGAGAACTCGCGACCTCGCCGCCGGATCCTTGCAAGAAACGACGATCTAAACTCAGTACGAGTTCATCAAAAGACGAAGATGGCCAGCGATCGGCGTCTTCGTCTCCAAAGAAGAAGAACAAGAGTCTTACTGAAGACTCTGGCGTCGTTATCGGGAACTTTCATGCGTTTGAGACTGACGATCAGACCGAAGTGCTTGTGCCACGTTTAGTCAACGGATGCAGTCGTGTTTTACCACCTCCAAAACCTCAGCGCGCGCAATGTAACGGAAGCCGCAACGGCACGCACGCAGAGTTCGTTAGTTTTCGCAAGAGCCAACGCGACCCTGAGGAGGAAACTAAATGTGGCATAGGGGGAACATGTGGCTGCTGTCAACATTTGGCTTCAAGACAAACATTCATGGTGATATTTTGCTTAACGACGGTGCTGCAGGGTATGTTCTACACATACTTTGCCAGCGGTCTATCCACGATCCAGAAACTTTACAGGATCAGTAGTCAAGTTACGGGCATTGTGATGAGCGCAACGGAGGTCGGACAGATCGGAGGATCGCTATTCCTCGCTTACTATGGAGGCAACGGTCATAGGCCACGTTGGATCGCCTGGGGCATGGTTCTTTTCTCAATGTGTACGTTCTTGTGCGCAGTACCTCATTTCATTTTCAGTTTCACCGAGACCAATCCATTTCCACACTCTGTAAATTCCGGTGACGAAATGCTAGAGGATTTCAATATTTGCAACGTAACTGGACCTGTGTCACTTACTTCTGCGTGGGAGAATGATGCAAATTCAAGCTTTGAATTCCAGAACAATACGTCCATCGCGTGTGAAGATCCAAGCCGCCTCACAAATTTTGTTCTGGGACTCTTCTTTTTAGCTCTTATAGGCGTGGGCATCGGACAAACGGCTGTCGTCAACTTAGGTATTCCTTACATCGACGACAACGTTGACAACAAGGATTCACCAATGTACTTCGGTGAGGATATTCATATCTTATAAGGTAGTTCGATGAAATACTTGCGATACATTAATGGGTAATAGTCAAAAAGATTATTATTTTATTTAGTTGCACTCTTGAAAATTGAAAGCGAATACCAGTTACTATTTCATAACGTTATATATAGTCGGTAAATGCGTTCAATTTGAATAAAAACGTTTTCGATAAGTTATAACCCTTAATAGTTGAAATTGAACGACCAGTTACTATTTAATGACGCTGGATAACTCGTCAAAGGTTCAACGGTTAAAATAGACCTGAGCTTACTAGTTTAAATTTTGCCGCTGTAGTTTTTTAATGTTTTCTATTAGCATTTTACTGTTAGTGAAGGAAAATTTATAGACGTATCCAAACAAAATGACCAATTTAACAACCACTTTGAGACTGACAGAACCTCAAATTGTTGGCGCTTGTTGTGGTCTTCTCAAGACAATTTGATTACTACTTCAACCACGACCGATGAATTGGATGAGTTTTGCTTATTGATTACTACATCAGCAACGACGGATGAATTGGATGAGTGTTGATTATTGATTACTACTTCAGCCACGACGGATAAATCGGATGAATGTTAATCATAGATCGAAATTCCAGCCACGACCAACGCCGTACACATGAATTACTATATGAATGTTGATCATTGCTGAACACTTCAGCCACGTCAGATGAATGAGATGAATAATTTATGAATATTGCAGCAACAATGAGCGCGGTGCACATGAATTATATGAATGTTGATCATTGCTGAACACATAAGCCACGACGGATGAATAGGATGAGTAATTGCTGAATATTGCAGCGACGACGAGCGCCGTGCGTATCCTGGGCCCCACGTTCGGCTTCATGTTGGGGTCGGTGTGCACGAGACTCTACGTCTTCCCCATGCAGGACCCTGGCTTCCCCACCAGCGACCCTCGCTGGGTTGGGGCGTGGTGGCTCGGTATGTTGGGGCGTGGTGGCACGGTATGTTGGGGCTTGGTGGCTCGGTATGTTGGGGCGTGGTGGCTCGGTATGTTGNCAGCGTCAGTGGATGACGTAACTTTTATAAATGCGTTTCCAGCGTCAGTGGATGACGTAACTTTTATAAATGCGTTTCCAGCGTCAGTGGATGACGTAACTTTTATAAATGCGTTTCCAGCGTCAGTGGATGACGTAACTTTTATAAATGCGTTTCCAGCGTCAGTGGATGACGTAACTTTTATAAATGCGTTTCCAGCGTCAGTGGATGACGTAACTTTTATAAATGCGTTTCCAGCGTCAGTGGATGACGTAACTTTCATAAATGCGTTTCCAGAGTCACTGGATGACGTAACTTTTATAAACGCTATTCCGGCGTCAGTGGATGACGTAACATTTATAAATGCTTTTCCAGCGTCACTGGATGAAGTAACTTTTATAAACGCTTTCCCAGCGTCAGTGGATGACGTAACTTTTATAAACTTTTCCAGCGTCACTGGATGACGTAACTTTTATAAACTTTTCCAGCGTCACTGGATGACGTAACTTTTATAAACGCTTTTCCAGCGTCACTGGATGACGTAACTTTTATAAACATTTTTCCAGCGTCACTGGATGACGTAACTTTTATAAATGCGTTTCCAGCGTCAATGGATGACGTAACTTGAAGACTTCTTAGCCATATTGATTTATTGGATAACTGATAATTATAGCATTTATTAACTCACTAAAATTAGAAATAAAATTCGAAATCAATCATTCTAAGGTTAGGAAGCAGATCGTTAACAATTTGAATATTCATTAATAACTGCAGGTACTTTCTAAAATTATAAATCGAATAGGAAGATTTTACAAGGAAAGTTGAAATCAACTTTACGCGTACTAGCATTAAGTCTAAATAAATAGCGTTCACATATACGAACGATATTTACCACGCGGTTAATGTATACGGTGAAAAAGATTTAAATATCTCTTATGATTGTAGACTTCCTTTCTTACGATTAAATGATTGTAGTTTTAATTTCTTACGATTCCAAACTACCATCTAAAAGATCGCCGTCAAAAATTTAAATATGGAACATTGTTTACAAATATGTTTGTGTGTGCAGATCGCGACACGCAGTCCGGAGGAAGCGAAAGTGCGGACGAACATCACGGCGCTCTTCCATCCGGCTAGCACGAGTCCCTCGCGCCAGCCGAGCGCTCTTAACTTACCACTAAATAACGTGGATCGTTGCGAGGGCCAAGTCCCCAACGATGGGGACACTGCTGGGCCAGGGGACCCAATGCTGAGGCCCAGAGTGGATGAGGGCAACAGGAACGACAGGCCTTGTCTGCAGGAGAGGGTGGAAATGCAGCTCATGGAGCAGCATGAGGCGGCCGAGGTCGAGTACTGGAGCAGCTACAGGCGGGAACCAACTATTAAAGGTTTATTTCAATTACATTCATTCGATAAATGAACATAAAAATGTTTAATAATCTTCCTTAATTCATTTAAATGACCAATAAAGCCACAAGTTTTAAAGCCAATAAAGCCAATAAAGCCCCACAAGTGCGCTGTACAATCAGGCAATTTAAAAAAAAAACATTTTTGGACAAGAAGAATATTTCTTGTTTCTGTTTGCAACCGCCCACTATATCTATACTTGCTGTGCACAATTGATCGACTTTCCACGATTGGGAAATTTTATTTCCTCCCTTCTTGAAACTTTTTCCCTTCTTTCAACTTCTTACCTCTTGCGGTGCACAATTTTTGACGGTGGAATAAATTCTATAATCTCGTTTGCAATTCCCTACAAATATCTATACTTGAGCTAGAAAATTAATAGAGTTTCGACGCTTCACTTCGTTTTTTCCCGTTTGTAACCCCCAACCAACATTCCCAAATATTATCCTTTCAGAAACTTTCATCCGACATGCTCAATTAATCTTTTTAGCGCATTTTCTCATTTATGGAAAAAATTCACTATTGTGCTCGCCATGTCCGTCCGTCCGTCTGTCCGTCTGTCTGTCCGTCCGTGACTTCACGTTTGCGTCGACGAGAAAATTCGCTCTCTATCACTCACTACAGTGAGTACTGAGTTATATTTTTTCGACAATTGGCCAAATTCTTCATTCCCATTTACAACCCCCAAACAATATTACCAATATTATCCTTCCAGCAACTTTCATCCGACATGCTCAATTAATCTATTTCCGACAATTGGCCAAATTATTCATTCCCATTTGCATTTCCGCAAATTTTAACCATTATGCTCAATTGATCTATTTTCGATAATTGGCCAAATTATTCCTTCCCATTTGCACCCTCAAACAATATTGCCGATATTATTCTTTCTGCAACTTTCATCCTATATGCTCAGTTAATCAATAATTGCCTTATTCTTCATTCCCATTTGCAACCCCCAACCAATATTCCCCAATATTATTATTTCTGTAACTATCATCCTATATGCTCAATTAATCGAAAATTGGCCAAATTATTCATTCCCATTTGCATTTCTGCAAATTTTAACCAATATGCTCAATTAATCTATTTTCAATAATCGGCCAAATTATTCAATCACATTTGCAACCCCCAAACAATGTTACCAACGTTGCAGATTTCCCCCGCGCGGTGCGCCGGCAGCTGCGTAACCCTGTGCTGGTGCTGCGTACCGCCAGCAGCGTCTTGCACATCCTCCCCATCGCGGGGCTCTACACCTTCCTCCCCAAGTACCTCGAGACGCAGTTCAGGCTACCTGTCCCCACCGCCGCCATGCTTGCTGGTCCTTACTTGTTTTATAAACTTTATTGATGATATTTTAACGAATAATATATGTTTTCTCATCATTTTATAGAGTTGAATATACTTTATTATGTGATGATGTTCAGTTGTAGTTCACACCGCCGCCATGCATGCTTGCCGGTCCTCACATGTTTTTTGCCCTTTAAATGAACTTGATTGATGATATTGTAATGAATAATATTTGTTATTTATTATTATTGATCGTGCTCGTTCAGGTGTTCGTGATCGTTAAGGTGTTATGATATCTTATCGAAGAACATATAGTATTAATATACTATGTTAATGCATCCTAAAATATCAGGAGTAGCAAAGAAACTAAAACGCAAAGCACTCATAAATACATATATTCACTTAAAATGTTTCGGAGACCAAATTCATCACCAGTTCAATTTGGTGCTGTTATTAATGCAACTGGCATTTTATTTGCTTTAAAATTCGTGTTAAAGCAATAACCCGTACAAAAAAAACTTTTCTTCAATCTCCGTATAAAAAACCGTTCTTTAATCTCCGAATAAAATAAACTGTTCTCTAATCTCCGAATAAAATGAACTGTTCTTTAATCTCCGAATAAAATGAACTGTTCATTATTCTCCGTATAAAATAAACTGTTCTTTAATCTACGTATAAAACAAACTGCTCTTCAATCTCCGTATAAAAAACTGTTCTTTAATTTGAAATGTTTGCCATAGGCACGGGCGGCATCCTGTTGATGGGCGTGGGTATCCTGATAAGCGGTATCTACATTCGCCACCGACGCCCGTCTGCCCGCGCCATCACCGCCTGGATCGCCGTGACCGCTCTGCTCTACAGCGTCGGTATGGTCGTCCTTATGTTCGTAGGCTGCGAACAAGACGACATCGCCGGCATGGTTCTCAAGGACGGCTCATCAACCCCCGTTTTTGAACCTCTTTGTAATCGGTCTTGTGCGGGATCCTGTGATGATTCGTTATACGCTCCCGTGTGTACACGCGATGGTAAAACCCACTTCAGTGCTTGTCATCTCGGTTGTTCTGCAGTCGTTAAAGTGAACGACTCGAGTGCCGTTGGGTTCAGTGAATGTGAGTGTGTGGCGGCCGACATGACAGCAGAGCTGCGTCTGTGTGACTTGGAGTGCACTTCTGTTGTCTGGTACATCGTCATCTTCGCTGTATTTGTTATCATTCATTCCACTGCTGAAGTTGGCGGTATGTTAATAACTCTGCGTTGCTGCCAAAAACAAGACAAGGCAATGGCTTTAGGCCTTATCTCTCTCGCCATTGGCCTTTTCGGCAACATGCCGTGTCCAATAATTTACGGAGGTATAGTTGATGCAGCGTGTATCCAGTGGCGGTCAACATGTGGCACTTTCGGAGACTGTCAGCTTTACGACACTCGTTTTTTTAGACTCGTCTTCCACGGCATCACGGCTGCCGTGATGCTTTTGGCCTTTTTCGTGGACGTTGCCGTGTGGATGAAGTCCAAGCACATCATCCTGCAGCCTGACACCGTTGAGGACGATCAAATCTTCTGGGATGGACATCCAACCGAAGTCACTTCATCGCCTGACATTCAGCCGGAAGCTAAACATTCCACGGCTCATTTGCCGCCGTCAGACATGACTCCTTCTACTGCGATCTCGCAGGTTTCTCGCAGAAGTTCATCACCGGGTCCGGAATCACCCACCGTGTGTCCGCCTCCGTTGTCTATTGTTCCCGAGACATCGCTGCCATTATCTCCCATCGAGCATCTTTTACCTGATGCATCCGCTAGAGATACATTAGATTCACAAAAATCTCGAAATCCCAGGATTTCATCTCCGTTGGTTAGAAAATCGCGGTCTAAAACAGACGCCCCAACCTCATCACCTCAGAGACGATCTGTCACAAGAGCAACTCGGCCGTCGAAGTCTTCACCAGCTCCTACTTCTCCCTTCTCCAACAGTCCTCCTAACTTAGATGGAAGACACAAAACCCCTGGGAAATTTCCATCGGCATCAAGAATGCCAGGAACATCAGAAAACTCCCGTCCTGAGAAGAAAAAGTCCCAGGTTAGACAATCCGGTCCCAGCCCAAGAAACCGAGTCAAGGTGGACACCAAAAGACTGTCAGCGCCGACGTCGGCTCAGAAAAGAACAGTTCCCGGAACAGATAATAAGGAAGATGAGCAGAATGCGAATAAGGGCTACAGAAGCACAGCCTTGTGATAGTTGTTCCATTCCATTGATTTGTATATATCTTTAAGCTAAAGTATAGTGGCAGTGATTTGTACAGACCTGTAACTTGAAAGCATAATTGCATAAAGCGAGCTATTTGATCCGACACAATATCCGTCAATTAAATTTTCTCGCCGCAGTTGTTAATTTGGTCAACAAAATATTAAATAATAAATAAATAAACAGTTGTGGATAATTCTTTTTGGTTACTGAACTTGAGCCTCGTGCAGACCTGCCTTTCATTCAAAATTTGTTCTGAATACGTACTACATCTGATATTTGTTGGCTTTAAAAAATATTTGCTTTTTTATTTTACTTGATTAGTTTTATATTATGCGTCGTGCGTTGTGGCGTCGCGCTTTGGCTGTTCTTGCAACTGTTATGTTTGTCTGTATCCTGCATTTTTAACTACTCATATATTTCCGCAAGTTTTCATCTGATATTTCAGCCTTGTTCCTGACGAGCTTGATTTTTGACTTATTTTTTACGCACGCACAAATATATTTTCTCTGTTGATGCGATGAGTCTAATGTCTGATGTCACAACATGAGGGTTAGTGTCACAACATGAGGGTTAGTGTCACAACATGAGGGTTAGTGTCACAACATAAGGGTTAGTGTCACAACATAAGGGTTAGTATCACAACATGAGGGTTAGTGTCACAACATGAGGGTTGGTGTCACAACATGAGGGCTAATGTCACAACATGAGGGCTAATATCACAACATGAGGGCTAATGTCACAACATGAAGGCTAATGTCATAACATGAATTAAGATATCATGTTTCAATACTTTAAGTGTTAGCTTCCACTATTTATCTCGTGCTTGGCTTTTACTTCCTTCTGTATATAGGTTATAATTAGTTTTGTAATGTGCAAAGTATGGTTTTTATTTTGCCTATTTGTGTTATGTGTACTAAATGTATATATTTATATACTGAATGTTTTCCTTCATTCAGATAAATTGCTTGAAGCTTCCGAATCTTAACCCGACTTGTTCCAAACTGAAAATAAATAAACGAAAATGTAACTTAGGTTGACGTTGTAAACTGCTGTTTTGTTACAACGTTTCGATTATGTTGCAAACATCTGTTGACGTTACAAGCTTGCGTTAAATATTCAGAAAAATGATGTTGATTCAGAAAATGATTTTGCGCCTCAATGTGTTCGGAACGAAGAAAATCTTGAATAGCTCCTAATTTTTTGTCTGATCTCACTTTTACATAGCAATTAAAAGGCGGGAACTTAAAGCATTACTGAATATGAACTTTCGTGTCAGGATAGGTTCATTTTTTTGGAAATTTTGAGGATTTATTTTAGTTTTCCAAATTCCGGTTAGTTTTGGGGGATTTTTGTGTTGAACACTAAAAATAATATAACTCAGTACTCACTGCAGTGAGTTACAGAGAGCGCATTTTCTCGTCGACGAAAACGTGAAGTCTCGGACAGACAGACGGACGGACAGACCGACATGGCGAGCACAATATAGCATTTTTTCATAAATGAGAAAATGCGCTAAAAAGAGTATAACTCGGCCAAAATATCGACGCATTTTTTCCCTTTCGTGGGTCATTCTGACTCACTTTGGGCTGATAAAAAAAAGGTTTTTCAGTGCCTCGTGCAGGTAGTGTGTTATTATTTGGACAATGAAACCCATTCATTTTTCTGAATGAGATCCTGGGGTTGAGGTGCATTAATTTTGTGCAATATTGTATTGTATTGTTATTGTAGTTTGTATTTTTCTATACATTACTTTCTATGTTCACAATTTCGTTGCTTCGGTTCATTAAAAAAAAACTCATGTACAATTAATAGTAAAATTTAAGCGAAAAGTTTTAACACTCTGAAAAATAAATAGATAATATTGTCCAAAAAGTGACAATTTCTCATCCACAACACGCGCAGAGAGTGGACGTAGCACTGATACCCCATTTGAATTGCTACCCATTTGAATTGTTACCCATTTGAACTGATACCCCATTTGAATTGCTAAACTGTGTCAGGATGACACGTACAAAAAGTATATCGCTATTTGGACAGAGTCTCACTTTTTTCACTGAGTGTATGATTGCGTTTCAATGATATTTTACTTTATTGAATCTAGTCTCTAGATAATATTCAGGTATAGTTGAATATTTTTCGGCGATAAATATCTTCCGGCGTTATATATCTATTATCGATAAATATTTTTCGTCGATAAATATCTTTTGTCGTCCTTAAATATCTTTCGTCTTTAAATATATTTCGTCGTTATTTATCTTGCGGCATTACACATCTTTCGTTGATAAATATGTTTCATTGATAAATAACTTTCACCTTCACAACGAAACTGCTTCAAGTTTGAGTTTTTCACCTTAAATATGCATGTCACTGGTTTCGTCTGATCATTTTTTCGATAATAAAATAAAGATAATTTTTCGTATTGAATTTTTTCAATCATATAATAAAGATAATTTTTCGTATTGACGTTGAACATTCGTGCTTTTGAGAGACTGAGCTTTGCGAAAATTGGAAACGTGTTATCTGAAATTTGCTTGCAATATCTATATATGTTAGTCACGATAACTTGGTAGGAGTCGCTCATTAAATTGGACAAAAGCGATGTTTGATTTTCTGAGTTTCGTGATTTGAATTCAAATTTGAATTCAAATTTGTTTAAGAATTCGTGATTTGAATTCATTCACGCATTTCCTAACGGCGCGCGGCTTTGCGTTCAAAATTCGAACGCGTTTTGGACGAAATTTTGTGCGAAACAATTTTTTGTACGGAATTGCACAAATTTCGAGTTGGAATAGGAATCATTATTCCTCATAAATGTTATTGAAACCAATAATAATTTAATATATAGCAATCGAGATGAAACAACTTAAAGTGCTCTGGTAGAAATCGTCAAGAATTATGACTTAAATTCGGATCATGTGTTGTATGAAGAACATAAAACTGCGTTAAATATGATATTTTATGCAGCAACTGCGTACGGACATTGGAAACCTTGCATAATCCAACCATTGCATAATCCAACCATTGCATAATCCAACAATTGCATCTTCCAACCATTGCATAATCCAACCATTGCATAATCCAACAATTGCATCTTCCAACCATTGCATAATCCAACCATTGCATAATCCAACCATTGCATAATCCAACCATTGCATAATCTCATTTTCTCATTTATGGAAAAAATGCACTATTGTGCTCGCCATGTCCGTCCGTCCGTCCGTCTGTCCGTCTGTCTGTCCGTGACCTCAAGTTTTCGTCGACGAGAAAATGCGCTCTCTGTCACTCACTGCAGTGAGTACTGAGTTATATTTTTGTACGTGCAGCGTACAGTTGCACATCTTGTACAATTATAAATTGTTTATACAGTGTACAGTTGTTCGAATATAACGCTAATTGGATGCACGCAAGTGCGAGAGAAAGCGTACCGGCCTTGCTGTCAGCTCCCGCACTTCGATAACTCGGACGGAACGTAAAACAATTTCGTCTAATATCGTCAAAACTAAGAAACATTAGTGTGACTTTGTGAGAAAAAAAAAACTTTTTTCGTGCATCATTCAGACTCACTTAAGATAAAAAAATATAACACAGTACTCACTGTAGTGATTGACTGAGAGCGCATTTTCTCGTCGACGAAAACTTGAGGTCACGGACGGACGGACGGACAGACAGACGGACATGGCGAGCACAATAGTGCATTTTTCCATAAATGAGAAAATGCGCTAAAAAAATCGCGTATCAGTGAGATACGGAGAAAATGTGCCACTACTTGGACAGTATAACTCGTTTTTTTAATGAATATTTAGACCTACGAATGTTCTTTTTGATTCAGTTTTATTTTAACGCTGTTAGAAGAGTTGAATTGTTTTTTTCAAACTTTTTTGTCAATTGGATGACTTACATTTGGTGCAGATGAATAATATTCTACAATACCAAATGTGCTTTGTTGATGCTAATGGCAATATAACTTAAAACCGCATGTTGCCTTTAATTATAATCAAATAATTATAATATCTTCATTGGGTGGCTTGATTCATGGCTTTCCATACTCACTATTTGGTCCATTCACAATGTAGCATGTCCTTAGACACCAAATATTTGGCTACCAATCTAAATTCTGACCTCAAACTAAACTCAAATCATAAATGTAATTACCGAATGCATGATCATTGTTAATTTTTTCAGTAGTATTCGAGTATCTGTCAATATAAATATCTTTGTTAAAGCTTACCTTTCTTATAAAACTTATCTTTCAATATAAAGCTCTTTGTTAAAGCTTACTTTTCTTATAAAACTCATCTGTCAATATAAGGCTCTTTGTTAAAGCTTACCTTTATTATAAAATTTATATTTCAATATAAAACTCTTTGTTAAAGCTTAAACCTTTCTTATAAAACTTATCTTTCAATATAAAGCTCTTTATCAAAGCTCCAAAAGCAGAATCAGAGAAATATATGCGTGTGACCTGCAGCTTACCTTCCATGCTTGGCAGTATTTCACTGCATTAATCAACACGCTGAGTATTGTGTCTTAACGAAAATTATTTTCGTATTACAAATTCTAATGCATTTCTGTGTCTTTATTTCCTTTGCAGTGCTAACTTTGAGAATTTAGATACATACGGTATTTTATATTTAAATATAAATATAAAATGCGATATAAAGGCGATATCGCATCACTCATGCCGTTTTATGATTCACACCTGCTAATATTTTCTGCTATAAAGCAGTAATTATTTTGCAAAAGATCCTAATACGGGTCGCAATGCACTATATACTATAATCTTTGCCTGTAACAGAACATTAATTCTTGGCAAAATACCTATAATACGGCTCATAATGCACTATAATTCACACTTGTACAAGTTATTATCTGTCACAAAGCATTAGTTATTGTGCAAAATTTCCTAATATTGCTGCACTATTATCAAAGCTCTATTTTATCTATTATTATTATTATCTATTATTAATGCACTATTTTGAAAGCTGTTCCAAGCAGCTCTATGTTGAAACTAGAATTTGTCACACTGTTGACTCGACATCAGGAGTCAAATTGAGCGACTTAATTTGAATTCTGCACCGCAATTAAAATTAGTCTCTGGTAAAATTTGCATAATGCAGATAATTTGCCAAAATTGGCTTAATTGATGACAATCTAAGTGATGACACATGATTTTTGAATATCCCGTATTTTGAAGGGAACGGAACACTTTCTGACACCTAATAAAACCTACGCGAAACTTCGCCAAAAAATTTAATAATAATAATAATAATAGCGGTTTCAACACTTATTAGGCCGTAGGCCTGTCGCCGATTTTTAACAACGCAGAACATTCACAGCATTTTGCGGTCTCGAACTCGCAACCCACTGCTACAATTCTGCTGTGCTTAACCGCCCGGCCTCCTCGCCGATTCTGACCAGAAACTGTCGCACAGAGCTGGGATAGAACCCGCGCCTTTCCGCGCCAATCTTGGTATAGCGGTTTCAGCGTTTATTAGGCCGTAGGCCTGTCGCCGATTCTTAACACAGCAGAACAGTCACAGCTCGTTGCGGTCTCGAACTCGCAACTCGCTGCTACAATTCTGCTGTGCTTAACCGCCCGGCCTCCTCGCCGATTCAGACCGGCTGGCGCACAGAGCTGGGATCGAACCCGCGCCTCTCTGCGCCAATCTTGGTATTTTGGGGCCGTATTATCAAAACTTCGTAAGTACGCAAAATCGACTTACGAGTGGCGTAAGTGCTGATATGATGACGTAACTCTAGGAACTGTAACCACTGGGCCACCCTGCCCATGGAAAATATAATGGAAAATAATAATTGAAAGTAAGTATGCGCGGTAAAATAGACTCATCATTTTACGCCATCACGAGCGTTATTTTCAGTGCCCACAAAGTTTGTTTATTGTGGATTGTTCACTTCGTATCGTACGTCATACAAATGGCGTAGGTCATCGTATGACAACGCCGACAAGCGCCGCTGCAGCCTTCATTTCCGCCTTCCGCATTTTGAATGTTGAGCGCGCAAGCGAAAATGCGTCCAGTCGGAAATGACTTGCGAAGTGGGAAGGGGGACTTGTGAAGTGGGAAGGGGGATTTGTGAAGTGGAGGAGTGACTTGTGAAGTGGGATGGGGACTTGTGAAATGGAGGTCAGAACATCACGTCGGTGCATGCTTAAAAAGATAGCGCGTTTGAGTGCAGCTCAAAGGCCAGACTCGATGTACAGCTGAATGAAGTTCTACTGAAAGATATTATTCTGGCTCATATCGAGCTGAATGCTGACGTTTGAGGCAGAATTTCAGCACGAAGTTCACGCTGTTAGGCGATTTCTTGAGCATGCTGTCTTAAGCTGGTCGAATTTCCGGGGAGCTGCGGTGTTCGTAAACGCGAGTATTTATTTGGCTTCACAATAAATTCGCGGTATTTTATTAAAAATAATTCCATTTGATATAGGAAGGTGCAAAACATTTCAAAATTTTTATACCATGGCATCTACTAAAATTCTAAACAATTTCATAACGATTTCACAATTTCAGAAAAATTTCTAATCTATAGTTCGTCAGTTTAAATTTGAAGGCAGAGAAGGCGATAAATTTCTCGGAACATAAAGTTCGAAGTTAGGAAGTGGAGTCTTTCATTACAGAAAGTCATGACTTGGCCAAGTTACCTCCAAAGTTCTGCAGCCTAGCAATCTATGGCTAAACTTCGTGACTGATCGAATCTTGAATGTAACCTGTTATAGGGACTCAGGCCTTGATGAAAACTGCATTTTTCGGAATGTAGTTTATTTTTCACAATTGGCTTAGGAAAACGGAGAGCCTTTACATTTTCGAATTGGACTGTTTCGAATTTCGAATTTAATCGAGTTTCAACAAACTTCTTTAGCCTCAACTATTTTTTTTACTGGATCTAAGAAGGAGCAACGTCTGAAAGAGCATTCTTGACGTTTAAGAAGGAGCAATCTTGAATAATTATCTTGGAGCAATCTTGAATTGAGTTTCTCACGCAATCTTCTTTTTTTTCAGATCTCAGATAATTTTTCTTTACTGTTTAAAGAAATGGAAAAAGGTTTTAAATACATGTACGGTACCTGATTAATTAGATTTTGAGAAAGATCTCAGTTGATCTTTATTAATTATTCAGCGAAAAATGAAAGTCTCCTGCAATTATGTTAAAGTTTTTTATCGGTTGGTATAATTGAAACTTTCATCCAAATGATTTTTGGGAATGAGAATATTGAAGAGGGATTGTAATGCGTATAATAAATTTAGTAGACACAAGTTTTCTTCTTCAAATCGGAAGAAAGTTGAATGCATCTTTCGTGCTGGCAAACATCTGCAGCCGATTATGTTTAGAAATAAACTTATATCGAAACGCATCAGTCAATTACGTCAAACTCAAAAATATGAAATTAGTTCTTCAGAGAGTGTAACTGTCAATTACAAGGACCAGCATTAAAGTCAGCATTTCGGAAAACTTTCAAGCTCGAGGTAGCAAAAATTTCTAAGTGTTCAGGACTTACACGTATACGAGATATACGTATAAGTTTTCGAAGAGAATAAGTAACTGCATGTCACGTTCATAGTTGAACATGCAGCATGAGTAACTAGATATCTCAAATCACTTTCAATAGTATATAGATTTGCTTCCATGTGGAGTTTGCTATTGAATTCTTCTAATATTGTTACTTTTACTTGAATTCTGGTGCATTTATTCTGCGATTCTGAAAAAAAAAACTAAATATAAATGAACCAGACGAAGGTTAGAAAAACATAATATACGACAGCTTTTATGCATGTAACTTTTAATTGGTTCAGAACATATTTCCAAGCTTAAAGATCCCATTTTTTCTAATTATTTGAAAACTTCTTTTAATCACATCACTTTCTATTGAACTGTATATCTTATGAAGCTGCGCTCCAACGTGGCCAGAGTCCGTTACGTAGGAAACATTTACCAATTAAGGATATCAAGGATGAGGAAGCAATAAATTCAACTTACACTGTTAGAAAAAACGGTGAAAAAACGGTCCCACTGGCGTTCTAGTGGCCGGTCGCCTCGTGAAAATTTACTGTTTCGCCGTTTTTATCAGATGTTTTCGGATTTCTAGTGTTAAATTAGAATAAAAACGGCGAAACGTTGTTTCTTTTCACGTGCCGACCGGCCACTGAAACGCCGGTAATACCGTTAACGGTAATTTTTCTAACAGTGTATTGAGAGGACTGGGCAATTTTTTCCATCCAAAAAGTTCTCTTTGCACCGAGTCAAGATTTTTTGGGAAGACTCAACACCCAGCTACATTTTTATTCTGTGGTTTAATCGCAGCCCCATGGGGAATATTTTTCTGAAAGCCTCGTGGGCCGTGGGGAAGAGATTGCTTAATATGCAGGATGAAAAATTCTAAAGCCGGAAGAGGAGGCCAATTTTTTGAACAAAGTCTGGGCACAATCAAGCGGAAATTCAAGCCCAAATACATTGAAGTTTGTAGTGTACATGTCGAATAATCGGGAAAAATTAAAGTCTGTCGATCGATGGTAGGAAATTAAATTTTTGACGGAAGATATTGCTTGCTCTCAACCTATTTTTTTAAATCGTATTCACTCAGCAGTCGGGGAGAAATGAAGGAAACTGTTTAAATGTCGGAACTTACTTAGTTTGGTCCGGAATAAGGCATATCAGGGCTTGGTATAGAAAATGTGTCAATTTTCGCACAATAAAAACCAATCGTTTTTCAAAGTGATTCAAGTTTTTTTTTGGCAAAGTAGTTTTCCACAAAAATCAGAAATGCTCACCACTCACTCAAATAAATTAATGTGCCGTATTGTCAAAATAGTGACACACTTTCTTAGAAACGGCACGAACACAGCGTTCGGCATAAAATCAAAGAAAATTTTCATAAAATTTAAAGAATTTACCAGCTGCAATGACGGCGTTCGTGATGCCTGTGATTGAAAAGAGTCAAGCTTGCAATAACTGTTATACGAAGTCAGAATGATTGGTAACGGTTAAATAATAATAACGGCTAAATAATAATGACGGAAGATTGGTTGACTACAGAAATTGGATAAAATTGATGATTGGCTTAACCGACGTATATGGCAATTCCTTCTCACCCTACATACGCCAGATGGCTGATTGAAGTTCTGCCTCATATATGACTCAGATTTTCAACCTGCCTCAAATATGAGGCAGAGAAAGTGACAAAATATGAGCCAAAAATGGGGTACAATGTGAGGCAAACTATGAGGCAGATTATAAGGAATATTATGAGGTAGATTATGAGGTAGATTATGAGGTAGATTACGAGGTAGATTATGAGGTAAATTATGAGGTAGATTATGAGGCAGATTATGAGGCAGATAATGAGGCAGATAATGAGGTACCGTATGAGGCAAATTATGAGGTAGATTATTAGGTAGATTATTAGGTAGATTATGAGGTATATTATGAGGCAGATTATGAGGAACAATATGGGTCAGATTATGAGGTAGATTTTGAGGCAAATTATGTGGTAAATTATGACGTACATTATGAGGTAGATTATGAGGTAGATTGTGAGGCAGATTATGCGGTAGATTATAAGGCAGAATATTATAATTTCGACGAGGCACAATAGTAGGACTATTTTAGCAATCCATTATTTAAAGTTAAAAGTTTGCATTGATTCATTCAAATAAATCGAAATAATGAAAAACCAATACTCCTATCAAATAAACATTATTGTAATAACCCTCATCAATAACAGATACTTTTTGAACTATATTTTGTACGTGAAACATAGCTATATGAAGCACACTAATGTGTTCTCCTCATTATGGGTACAATAGCGCCATAATTAATAATTCTACGTTAAACATAACAATGTGTATTGTGCACCGCACCAATGTGTTCTCCTCATTATGGGTACAATAGCGTCATACATTCTATGTTAAACATAACAATGTGTATTGTGCACCGCACTAATGTGTTCTCCTCATTATGGGACAATAACCTATAAACTAGAAAGCTGTGCTCGCGGCCTAATGAAACAATGGATTTTTCAGCTTCCAAACAAAGCTCGCACGTCCGACGTATCAGACGAGGCTGACGACCGGAAATTGGGCGTTCATGAAAGGTGATTGAAATGCTGCCGAGCGTCAGTCTTTGCTGTGAAGCTGTCAGCCTTTGCTGTGGAGCTGTCAGCCTTTGCTGTGGAGCTGTCAGTCTTTGCTGTGGAGCTGTCAGCCTTTGCTGTGGAGCTGTCAGCCTTTGCTGTGGAGCTGTCAGCCTTTGCTGTGAAGCTGTCAGCCTTTGCTGTGGAGCTGTCAGCTACGAACACTGAAATTTTTCGAGAGCTTCATAAATTCTGACTAATGAAAATTTATAAATACGTGACTTTATATAATTTTCCAGTCTTCCTCGAACTTTTCGGATATCAATCCGGATTTTTTTTTACGATTAAGAGTAAAAGGACAACATTTTATTTGATTTATACTTGACAGAAAAGTTTCATTTCGTCACGAACAAAATGAAATAAAATCAATAAATTGAACACAAAAAGGATTGGATCTTCTTCGCCAGTTTCCGTTGTAAACATGAACTGCCGAATTCCATTTACAGGTGTCAGGAGCTCTAAATAATTGGTGGAGTCGTAGCGAGTTAAATTGACTTGCGACGTACAAATAAATATTTAATGTAACGTGTGCGCATCCTACCAAATAAAAATCATTTAGGTTCCTTCATTTTTTCTGGCACTGGATTAAAAAAAACAATCGATGATACTGATGATATGGTTTGTACTATAACTATCATCAGAGAGAAAGGTTAATATGGCTTAAGCATGCTTGCCAGGGACTGCTACGTCCGGAATAAAGAAAATTGGCAGATATTGAAAATAAAATACGGTTGAAGCCAAGGATTTTCATGTGAAAATTATATGTCATCCAAAAAAATTACTTATTGACTCCATTGGGCGGCTTTTGATTTATTTTATATTCATTCAACAAAATTTGAAACTTGAAAGAAAAATCACTGAACCATCTCATCCCATAGGATTTTTCTCTCTCAATCGAAAGACTGCATATCAAAACTGTTAAATGTGATACGTAGGAAGCTAAAACAGTTGAAGAAATTTCTGCCGCTTTCAAAAGAAAATGAATACTTTAGCCTTATCAATTCATTAGAGTGAACTGTCAATGATCCATACTGTATATTTTTATGAAAAGACAGACGGTTTGTGGATATATATTTGTTCTTTTCTTGTGACCTGAGGTTATTTATTTCGTGTGTATCAGTGATGATCATCGCGCAGTTTTTTTCTTTAGAAAATAACTAAAGCTGCACTATAGTGAACGGTATGGGGTAATATAGTGATCGATATAGTGTAATATAGTGATCAATATAGTGTAATATTGTGATGGATATAGTTTAATATAGTGATCAATATAGTGTAATATAGTGATGGATATAGTTTAATATAGTGATCAATATAGTGTAATATAGTGATGGGTATAGTGTAATATAGTGATCGATATAGTGTAACATAGTGATCGGTATAGTGTAATATAGTGATCGATATAGTGTCTGTCTCTTATACACATCTAGATGTGTATAAGAGACAGTTGTAAGAGCCGTTCATTGTACGTCGTGTGCGAGGCCTCGGATGCAATGTGTTGCACATGAGGCTCACTTTTTAGCGCATTTTCTCATTTATGGAAAAAATGCACTATTGTGCTCGCCATGTCCGTCCGTCCGTCCGTCCGTCTGTCTGTCCGTGACCTCAAGTTTTCGTCGACGAGAAAATGCGCTCTCTGTCACTCACTGCAGTGAGTACTGAGTCTGTCTCTTATACACATCTAGATGTGTATAAGAGACAGGTACACCACCTGCGGGGGAGTGGGAGGTGGTACATCAGCACGTAGGGGAAGAGGGCCGTGAAGTACACCACCTGCGGGGGAGTGGGAGGTGGTACATCAGCACGTAGGGGAAGAGGGCTGTGAAGTACACCACCTGCGGGGGAGTGGGAGGTGGTACATCAGCACGTAGGGGAAGAGGGCTGTGAAGTAG
>NW_025947286.1:0-3009 GCF_000764305.2 Hyalella azteca | reverse complement strand
AGATTAATAACCATATGAATTATTCAAAATAGCAACATTCCTGTCTCTTATACACATCTAGATGTGTATAAGAGACAGACAGAAAGTCATGACTTGGCCAAGTTACCTCCCAAAGTTCTGCAGCCTAGCAATCTATGGCTAAACTTCGTGACTGATCGAATCTTGAATGTAACCTGTTATAGGGACTTAGGCCTTGATGAAAACTGCATTTCGCAGAATGTAGTTAATTTTTCACAATTGGCTTAGGAAAACGGAGAGTCTTTACAATTTCGTATGGGACTTATTTGATTGAGTTTCAACAAACTTTTTGAGCTTCAGTTGATTTTCTATTGTGTATAAGAAGGAGCAACTTCTGTATAATCTTGTATGATATCCATGAGATTTAGTTTCTACACGCAATCTTCTTATTTTTAGATCTCAGATAATTTTTTTGACTGATTTACGAAAGGAAAAAGTTTGTTATTCACTTGTAGATTTTGAACGCATAAATTGCCGTTCTCATATCTCAGTCAATATTTTGTAATTAGTCAGCGAAAAGGAAAGTTTTTTTATCTGTTGGTATAATTGAAACTTTCATGCTAACGATTTTTGTGAATGAGATCATTGAATAGGGATTGTAATTCATACAACAATTTAGTAGACACAATTTTTCTTCTTCAAATCGGAAGAATATGGTATGCATCCTTCGTGCTGGCAAATACATATATGCAGCCAAATTATGTTTAGAAAAAATATAACTCAGTACTCACTGCAGTGAGTGACAGAGAGCGCATTTTCTCGTCGACGAAAACGTGAAGTCGTGGACGGACAGACGGACGGACAGACGGACATGGTGAGTACAATAGTGCATTTTTTCATCAATGAGAAAATGCGCTAAAAAGGTTGAATCGAAACACATCAGTCAAAAAGCTATATCGAACTCAAAAATATGTAATTAGTTTATTAGGATGTGTAACTGTCAATTTAAAGGACCAGCGTTAATGTCAGTATCTCGGGAAACTTTCAAGCTCGGGGTAGCAAAAATTTCGAGATTTCCAGGACACCCAAAAAGTTTTAATATTCACGGGTATATTTCAATTTTGTCTTAATTGCACGTTCATAGTTAAACATGCAGTCATGAGGATCTATATATTATCTCAAATTACGCTGAATAGCATCTAGATTTGCTTCAATGTGAAGTTTGCTATTGAATTCTTCTAATATTGTTACTTTTACTTGAATTCTGGTGCATTTATTCAGCGATTCTGGAAAAAAACTAAATTTAAATGAACAAGACGAAGGTTAGAAAAGCATAATATACGACAGCTTTCATGCACATAACTTTTACTTGATTCAGAACATATTTCCAAGCTTAAAGATCCCATTTTTTCTAATTATTTAAAAACTTCTATTAATCACTGCACTCTCTATTGAACTGTATATCTTATGAAGCTGCGCTCCAACGTGGCCAGAGTCCGTTACGTAGGAAACATTTACCAAGGATATCAAGGATGAGGATGCAATGAACTCAACCTATTGAGAGGACTGGGCAATTTTTTCCATCCAAAAAGTTCTCTTTGCACCGAGTCAAGATTTTTTGGGAAGACTCAACACCCAGCTACATTTTTATTCTGTGGTTTAATCGCAGCCCCATGGGGAATATTTTTCTGAAAGCCTCGTGGGCCGTGGGGAAGAGATTGCTTAATATGCAGGATGAAAAATTCTAAAGCCGGAAGAGGAGGCCAATTTTTTGAACAAAGTCTGGGCACAATCAAGCGGAAATTCAAGCCCAAATACATTGAAGTTTGTAGTGTACATGTCGAATAATCGGAAAAAATTAAGATTTATCGATCACTGGTAAGAAAATAAACTTTTGACGAAGATATTGTTTGCTCTCAACCTAATTTTTTCGAATCGTATTCACTCAGCAGTCGGGGAGAAATGAAGGAAACTGTTTAAATGTCGGAACATACTTAGTTTGGTCTGGAATAAGGCATATCAGGGCTTGGTATAGAAAATGTGTCAATTTTCGCACAATAAAAACCAATCGTTTTTCAAAGTGATTCAAGTTTTTTTTTGGCAAAGTAGTTTTCCACAAAAATCAGAAATGCTCACCACTCACTCAAATAAATTAATGTGCCGTATTGTCAAAATAGTGACACACTTTNCCTGTCTCTTATACACATCTAGATGTGTATAAGAGACAGTATCAAAAGTGGAGAGTATAAGTTTAGCGTCCGCTTCGCTGGCTGTAGGCACACAGAAAGTGAGCCGCTCCTGCCGAACCAGTCATTTTTCAAAGTAATTTAAGTTTTTTTTGCAACGTAGTTTTCCACAAAAATCGTTGTTCAAAATTTTCCCAATATTTGCAATGACACAAAATAGAGTTATCAGAAATGCTCTCCACGCACTCGGATAAATTAATGGACCGTATTGTGAAAATAGTGACACATTTTCTTAGAAACAGCACCAACAGAGCGCGGACGTCATGTCGCAACAAACTGGATAAGGACGATTCACACAGGACCAAAGAAGTACCTCGCTATTTGTACAAAGTCTCACTTCTTTCTCTGAGTGCAAGAGAGTCCAACAATCTTTCATACATATGAATGGGGTTTTCATAATTCAGTTGAACGCATTAAACTAATTATTATTTTCTCATGATGGAAACTCCTGCATACTGAATGATTATGTGGATTCGAGCACAAAAAATTTAATTATGTAAATAAATAAATAAAATATAACTTATGATAAGTAAACCGAAAGAGGACGGGTACAATTATTGTAATCATTAATGACGTAACCGTTTATGTAAGTGCTAATAAAATTTAACCAAAATAAGATGGAATTTGGAATTTAAAGTAAAAAATTTAAAGCTTTGCTTCAAACGTTTGATAAAAAAGGTTAAAAATAAAATATTTAATGCTTATCTGCACCAGAAAAAAAGTTCGAAGTTTTTATTGTTGGTAAATTCAAGCGTCCCGCAGAGAATTTCACGGCATAAAATCAAAGAAAATTTTCATAAAATTT
>NW_025947285.1:0-129692 GCF_000764305.2 Hyalella azteca | reverse complement strand
AAAATACCAGATTTAGGCAAATATACCAGATCTAAAATGTTCATACCAGACACCTCCTGAAAATACCAGATTTGTGAAATCTGGTATAGAAATATACCATCTGGCAACGCTGCCTTCATCCACAATTACCCAGACTCTCCACCCAAACATACCTAACTGGATCTAACCTAACCTCATTGGCTGCTACAATGTAGAGAAGCGGGGCAAGTGGACTTAGTGGAGGACTAGAGTCGGTGATTAACTGCAGCAAGGGGGGAGGCGGGGTTACTGTGAAGGCAGGCGCATGCTGGGGTGTAGATTCCGTGCTGGATGTAACAATGGACGCACACAGCAACTTTGGCTCCAAGCCGTCGCGAAACTGTTATGGCTTGCAGTGTTTCTAATGTGGTTTGCGACTTCGTAGCTCTGAGGCTAAGTTTAGCTGAACGTTTTTATACGCAGCGATAGCTTTAAGGCTCGTTTAAGAGTTAAAATCGGCCTAAGGCTGCGCAGTGCGCACCCAGTGAACGCAGAGAGAGAATTCTTCAAACAATTCTTGACAGAGAATTCTTCAAACTTGCTGATCCAGTGTCCAAATTGTTTATTCGAAATCTGTTACGCGGATAAATATATTTTTCGCACTGTAAACAAATAATACAAATAGAAACTGATTTTTATTTGAAACGATTCACTTCAAAATGCACCATGCTATCGAAGTTAGTATACGTAATTCAGACTGTTTTGATTACTGCACAACGGATTCTAGAATAGAAGTGTCGGCACTGAAGAAATAGGCCCATGGCCTGTTGCCGATTCGTGTACTTTTCGTGACTTGATTCACAAGGGATCTGGCCTTTGGAACCTGATCTTTCCATAACTGACGATTGATTGAGATAAGCTGCTGGACTTATTGCCTGGGGCCGGACTATCGAAACTTCGTATCTTTTGATACGTACGGTACGTGCAAGAAGATAGGTGTTACGTGAGTCCACCCTAATTTTGGCATTATCAAAACTTTCGTACGCAAGACTCATCAGGACAGCTATTATCAAAACCATCTGGCTAACTGACCAATTAGAGGCTTTGAATTTCCTATTCTAGCTCCTGTCGACTCAGTGCGCGTGGATGGAAAGAGGTTATGTCGTGTCAGCGGCATCTGCGTTGACTGACTAGGGAGCATATGGAGAAATGAGAGAGACGCTGTTCCAATAGCAATGACAACGCCTTGATTGCAATTTTTTGCAATCAAGGCAATAAATTAAATTTTTCCCATTCAAAATTATAGGACAAATTTTAGAGAGCTACCTAAAATTTAGAACATTTTGTGAGTTGTAGTTGCGACTATCAGCAGAGGAAGAAAGGAATTTGTGTACGTAGCTAGAAAAATGGTTGGCTTGTCAACCTCAACTTAATTTTGAATCAAAAAGTCAGAAAGATATTGTTTCAGTGAATGATCATAAAACTCCTAGACGCGTGTACTTAGCGATGGTCTGATAATCCGGCCCCTGGTCCGTAAGGTGCTGGGCAGTTCAAGACTGAACATAAGCTCCTGCATAGCTTCGTCTAGTGACTCTAGTCTGTTCTTGAAGACGTTCATACTCGGAGCGTCAACGATGCTATCAGGAAGGCTGTTCCACATGTCGGTGACTCGAAGCGAGAAGAAAGGTTGTCGCATGGATGTGTTACAACGCAGTTTTTTAGTTTATAGCGTGGCCCCTGTTGTTAGTTCTTGTTCCAAATTCTAGTAATCCTTCTGAGAACTTGTAAAACAGTGGGTACGCTTGAATACTTCAATGAGGTCACCACGCAGACGTCGATAACAGTGGCTTGGAAGCTTCATAATCTTTACCCTTTCTTCATAAGGCTTGCCTTTTAATCACGGAATTATCATTGTTGCACGTTTTTGAAGACTAGACTAAATTTTTATCATTTTCTAGTTTTGGTGACCACACGGCGTTTCCAAACTTTAGGTTCGGGCGCACGACAGTGACAAACAACAATTTCATCGCTTCAGCATCTATGTACTCGTAAGAGCGTCCGATCAGTCCAAGTCGTTTATTGGCTTTATTAACTTGGGATTCAATATGCTTAGAAAATTTCATCTCATTGTTGAAATTAACTCCTAAATCTTTTTCCATTTGATGACTTCGACATCATCACTCTGTCGTTGCAACCGTATCGTCTCATTTTGTTATCTTGCTTCTCATTATTCTTGCCAAGGTGGATTGCTTTACATTTGTCAGCGTTAAAACACAGCTACCACTTATCAGCCTAGTCAACCAACCTGTCAAAAGAACATCCACATTGCCTCCTACGCAGACGACGTCACAATAACATCCACTCACCCATCCGCAGACATATGTACTCAACAAGCGCAAACATATCTCAACACTTTATCACAATGGCTCACACTGAACAGACTCAAGGTTGCTCCTAGTAAATCCACAAACACATTAATGACCAGCCACTATCAATCGATCCCTCACAACAGATTCCATTACTTTGCTAACGACACTTGTCAAACTGTCAGGGCGATGTCACCGTGACCTTTTTTGAACAATGGTGTCACCTAAGCTTCTTTCCAGTCAGCCGGCAAGATCCCTTTGTTCAAAGTTTTTCGAAAAAATGACGTTAAACTGTTAAAGGGCCGGCTAAGACAGTTGCTAACTCTTCGAGTAGTCTGGAGTGGAAGCCGTCAGGTCCACATAACTTGCTGGATTTAGAGCGATGAAGCGCTTGAGAACCTCTTCTTCTTGTATTTCAAAGCTTGTTAATTTAAAGCCGACTGTGCGCTCCTCAATAGCTGGAATACTGTTCAAGTCCTTTTCAGTGAATACGCTACTGAAAAACGGATTAAGAACGTTAGCCTTGCCCTCATCTGAGGATATCTTTCGTTGATCTACTTTCAAATCATAAATCCGTCCTTTCTCTTGCACTTCAAGCTAGCGTATAAAAAGAAGGCTTTCGGGTTCTTTTTAGCATTTTTAGAAATATTTTTTACGAGGTTTTTACTGCGCTGCGACAAAAGCTTTCGAAATCAAGCTTTCTTTAGCTTGATTTCGAGCTCTTGCGTATAGGTTATAATCAGCATCTCTACGAGTCAGTAAAAAAAAGCTGGTAGGCTTCCTTCTCTGTTTTCAGCTTAGCTAGAACTGTTATACTTTCCGAGTTATAAGCCTTTACTTTTACCAACTTTTTTTTGGGTCAGTCTGTATTGTTTATTTCTATGAAGTCGCGCTGTAAATAGCAGAGAGTTTGCTGGTAGTAGTCGAAGTTCATTGATGACACGTGCACTGTTTTGAGGGTCTAGTCACTCTAGTGTAGTGCAGCTCGACGCTGGACTGCGCTCGCATGACATTCCTGTGGCACCACGCCTGCCAGACGTAAGATAGAGTTCACGCGTGACGGCAGCGAACCCAGGCAAGCTCGCTCTGGAGTTCGGACAGTTCTCAATACCCCCCTTAAATAGTCATTACTTACCAGAAACAGCTGTCGGGTGACGTGGTCACAGGACTGTTGGTGCCAGACGACATATGCAACGCCGCGCAGCTTCGCTTGAATGGCTGCAGAGGACGGTGGCAGACCATGGCAGCAAGGCGCAATGGCAGACCATGGCTGCAAGTCACAATGGCAGACCATAGCTGCAAGGCACGATGACAGACTAATGTCAGGCGACAATGTTGAAACCATTCGTCCCTGGATATTTCCTCATTAATATATTCCTTGTTGAAAGATAATCTCCTTCACTGCGATATGTTCATAAACATTTCCTTGTATTAGCCTTCCCTGTTTATCAAGTAACGCACTTGGTGACGTCAAATAGCGAAGCTATATAAGCTCTGTCTCATGCGATTAACTTCAGTCTTTGGCGAGGACCGCTGTCGGTATACCCCATAGCTCCTGTCTATGTCAAACAGGACAGTAACGCCAGCTCAACGTTTGAGTGGAGAACGCCCCGCGGATACACTCTAGAGTCTAGACTTATTCATATCAACTGGACGCCGAAGACATTTAATGTTAAAGCTCCAACTTATGAACTTGGATTATCCTAAACTGTAAGCCGAAATGTAATCTTAAATGTATATTCTATAATCGTTTACGCTGCTCCTCTATACCCTCGGATCCCGCTGATAAAAACCATCCATCAGGTCATACTAATTACCATTCATATAAGAGGTGCACAGAAAAGCAACCTCTTACACTAAGGCTGCAGAGGACGCTGGCAAAGTGCAAACTATGGTTGCGGGGGGTGCACTGGTAGATCGTAGCTCCCGATGGTTACATGGTAGAATCATATTATAGGATATCTGCGTTCAGCTAACGTTGTTGAAACCAGAGTCTTTGGAATAGAACGAAAATTCAGAGTACGTTTCAAAATCGCGAATTTATTTCGACAATATCAGGTTCGGATTCGGCGTCGAAATAAGTGCACCGATACTTCATACTAACAGCCAGAAAGGTCCAGATGCAACGCTCTCGAGAAAATAAGTATCGTCAATTGCGACTCGTATTGACCTAAAGTAAGCGCCACCAATTCCTCCTACAGTATTACAACTCAATTACAGTAACCACTCGGCTATCGAAAGGGCTTAACTCGATGGCAGAAGAAACAGGCGAACAGGGGCCGGATTATCAAAACATGCTAAGTATACGTAGCCGCTAACGTTTAGCGTAAGTACAGCTAAGTAGACGTGACTCTACTGAGTGTTATTATCGAAACATTTGCGCGGGAAGCTACGTACAAAAATTTGTGCATAACTGTACGCCTGCTCGGAGGTGTCGTAAGCGGAGTTACGTACAAATTTTGAGTGTTGAAGCAATATGAGACTATTAATTTACTAGCAGCAAGTTGAATTGTAATAGAATTTTGTCAATAATGAGACTTAGGTATAATATGGGATCGTGCTAGTGCTTTTAGGAAAAAATATTCGATTGAGTTTATACCAGAAGCTAATTTGTTTTCCTCTTGTGTTTCAATTTACAAGCAAATGTTGATATTCATGTTCAAGAGTTTTATGCCTTTTGATTCAAAATATCTTCATGCCTTTTTGATTCAAAATTATGTGGAGGTTGACAAGCCAACCATTTTTTTAGCTCCGTACACATATTTCTTTTTTTCTCTGACAGTCACAACTCCAACTCATAAAATTTTCTAAATTCTAGGTCTCTCTAAAAAGTCTTCTAGTTTTGAATGGGAATAGTGCAATTTTTTTGCCCTGATTGCAAGAAATTTTGATGAATGATCACAACAAGTGCATTGCTATTTGGATAACGTCACACTTATTTCTCCATATGCACCCTAGTCAGTCTACGCTGATGCCGCTGACACGACACAACCTCCTTCCATCCACGCGCTCTGCGCACTGAGTCGACAGGAGCTAGGAACAGCAAATCCAAAGCCTCTGATTGGTCAGTTAGTTGGATGGTTTCGATAATACCTTTTCAGATAAGTCATGCGTAAGACAGTTTTGTTAATGCCAAATTTTGACTAACTTACGCCATACGTAACTTTTTGAACGTAAGTACGAAAAGTTACGTGAACTTAGCGAAGTTTCGTTAATCTCTGCCCAGGAATGGAGCCAGCTGCGTTACCGTAATCAGAGCAACTGGAGGACTGGCGCGGAAGGATTCAGTACTGAGTACTGGCCGGTAAATGGTCAAATGGACTTTGACGTACCGTGGGGGAGAACTCTTTCACTTCCACTCTTTATTGATGATTTTGAAATAAAACGGAAAATAAATATAATGTTGATTCGCATTCTCATTTTCAGGCGCTATTTCAAATTATTATCAGTTTTATCTGGAATAGATAGAGAGATTGGGCCATGAAGTTTCCATAATGTGTTTTCCCCCTTATACCGCAATGGACTAACACTCTTGGAGCTGCCTCGGTATATGACCATATTTGGTAATGCGGTGTTTCTTGCACGTTCATTGGCTGACGGCTAACGCTGGTGACCATATTGCAAACGTTGGGACAAGTAAAATGATTTATATGAGCTATGAGATAATCCTTCTTATGTTTTAAAAATCAACGACGAGTATTCTAATGAAAAAATTTTGTTTTTTATTCCCATACACACAAGTTCTGCGAAAATGCCTTAGAATTATTCCATTCAGTAGATTTTCATCCACTTTGCTTTATACTAAATTGAACAATAGATTGAAGGGTTCCTTCAAAATTCGAAGTTTTAATTCAAAGAAATATATATATTCCGTACTATTTCTGTTTTATAACTTATGCCGCAGAGAAAAAATGGAGGTTATTCCCTACGGCCTACATAATCGCAGGACGGAGCATCACGCGGTGTCCGTTGCTATAACTAGTACTCACTGCAGTGAGTGACAGAGAGCGCATTTTCTCGTCGACGAAAACGTGAAGTCACGGACATACGTAATGACGGACATGACGAGCACAATAGCGCCTTTTTTCCATAAATGCGAAAATGCACTAAAAATCAAGGATCATCACTGTCGTGCTTATATTGCACTAAGCACTTTTGTTAAATGTTAACAATTAGATTGGAATTATTCCATCAAGCATTAAAATTGCGGTTCCAAAAATGGCGGGAAACCTCTAGTCGCTCCGCTCTGAAGGTAATCTATATAATCCACGCCTACGCTGGTGGAAGTTCAAACTTGAAGTGGAACTTAATGCAGTAAATTTGCAGCAAGTCAGAAAATACCAGATTTAGGCAAATATACCAGATCTAAAATATTCATACCAGACACTTCCTGAAAATACCAGATTTGTGAAATCTGGTATAGAAATATACCATCTGGCAAAGCTGACTGAATGGGTCTTTCTTCATCTGAGACAAAACTTTGGAGGGTCCAAGGTTAGACAAACCACTGAAAATTGCTTTGTTTTCTGGTAGTTGCTTTTCAAGCTCACTGAGAAGGTCCAACAGAAATTTCGAACATCGCTTATTGTTGTTCTCAACACATTTTCAGACGGTACCTTCTAATGAATTGGTTACTATTGTATGAAAGTCTGACCCTCAGCGTTGAACTTGGCACCAAAGTCAACTGATACCCTCGGCTGTCAAAAACTCTTGACTTCAGGCTTTTGTGATGGAGATCGAGCTCTCTAAAAAGTTTTTCAGGATCGACATCGGTCCCTTGGATAAGAGCATTCAAGTGCTCCAACTCTTGAACAATGTGAGTGAGGAAAGTAATGAAAAGGAAGATTGTTTCATCTTTCAGCATGTTTGCAATTGCAGCGATCTTGTACCGTATATTTGCAGGAGCATGGACTTCTGCGCAAGAAAAGTATGCTTTCAGCTCATGCCAGTTGATCAGCAGATTGTACAAACATGTGCCGCGGACCAACCAGTGAGTGGCAGAATTTTTTTGAAAAGTGCTGGAGTTCCAGATCTCTCACTTTCTGGATTCATTGCTTCGAAGAGTTTCAGGTACTCCTCACGTCGCAGACTGCTTCTGGAGAAAAATGACGGTACTTCACTTAGAAGAAATCCAATGCTGGATCTCCAATGATGGATCTCCAAAAAATCCAATGCTGGATCCAATGAGAAATCCAATGCTGGCAAGGTTTCAAAAGCGTACTGCACCGTCAACTTTAGGGAATGGCAAGTACTTCTTATCAACACTCATTTTTCCGACTCAGCTCTGACATGTGACCAAACCAAGCTATGAGTGCCGATAACATATGATGCTCCATCAGAGCCATATCCTACGCAATTGTCAGGCCGAGCTCATCCAGTTTGCTTTTGAGAGCAAGGAAGAGGTCTTCTCCTTTCGTTGACGTAGCGGGAATCAGTGCCAGAAAATCATTTACAATGTTTTTTTCGGCTGAAAAATAGCGGCATGTGATGCAAAGGAGCTTTTGGGAGGACACATCTGTCGACTCATCTATGAGAATGAAAAACGGTTTTCTTTCGGGGCCACGGCGTAAGTTTGCATCGCTTTAACCTAATTTTGGTGGCACAAACTGCGATCACTGCAGCGAGCAGCACTAGCTCCTCCATTGGCTCCATTGGGTAGGCAGCCGTGCACCACCAAATTTGTGCACCAATCAGCCTTGAAAGGAACGCCTAGCATATTTTCGGGTGACCACCTATCAGCCGCGCGTTAAGCCATCCGTCGGTAATCAGCCCATGACATCATCTTGCCTTAAATATTAGGAGCTTTACGCCACCATATTCTGAAGCGGATTGATCTAATATTCTGGCTGATTGATCTAATTCAATGGATGTGACCTGTCTAGTAGCTTGCGGTTGATAATGTTACAGCCAAAAAGTCTTATAGGCTACGTTCTTGAGGGAAGGAATCATGATAGTCCATTCGAAGCACGGCAGTGGTGGTCTCCGACAGGCGTCCCCCTCCATTGCCGAGAGCGCACAAGACTGAAGGAAAGTTTGAATAATGTGGACGCTCGACCAGTCTTCCGTCTTGTCGGTTAAACTTTGGCATGACATGCAAGACTGACGATAAGTTTAAGCGTGTGAACGGGGCTCAAAAAGCAACGCCAGAGACGCAAGTCCACCAGCTTTGTACATTCTGACAGTATCTAAAACACGGGTTATCATGTATGCCAATTAAACCACAGCCTGCAAAAGCTGCGGTTTCTGCGCAGTCTTCTCAGCAGTGCACACGGTAATTAACAATCGTAAATACTGCCGCAATCATTTTAACAAATAGACCTAGGCCGAACTGTATCTTCCGGCTGTCGGAACGGTATTTTGTAAATTATTGACTGGTTTTGGTCGGCAATATCCCTTTCACGATACTTTAAAACTTGACTAGATGAAATTCTGCGCTCTATTACATCGACCATTCAACTTATTTTTCACGTTAAAGTACACTTCTGGGCACAGAATGGAGTAATTTGGATATCAACGTGTTGTGAAAGAAAGTTGACGAGCGATATGAAGAGCTAAAAAAACCTATAAAACAGCAATAATGCTACCCTACCGACGTTTAGGCATTTTCCAAGGAACTGATCTCAGAGTTTTAATTCTGATTGATATGTGTTGAATTCGATGAATTTTTAACTTTAATATCACTTTAAAATCATGAATTAATGGGAAGTTTATGAAATGTGGTATTTGCACGACTTGTACAACAGTCGATCTAAGCATTTGGGCTCGCTCGCTCGAGAAGTAATGAAGCGACGCCCTTGCTGAAACAATCGGTAGTTGCAATGAGTAAATGTTATGGCCTTGAATTCATTTTCAGCTCGAGGTGGTTGTCATGTGCATTTATTTACCTAAAATTTTTTTCATACATGTCAGCCAAATCCTTTCCTAAGCCTATTTCATTGACGATGGTTTCAGAACCCGGGACCTCACTATAAAGAATAATTGAAAATTCGTGGCTCCGGCAGCCCATCCTGCAGAGCCATGCGAAGTAATTTTATTCGTCGTCTGGGTGTGGGCTAACTGTTATCGCGCTTCCGGCCAAAGAAAGATAGTTCTCAATCTTTCGTCGATGTGCATGCAGACTGAAAAACTTTCACTTGAAACTTCGTCCTCTGATGTCGAACTAGCGCTACGAGGGAGCGCAGTCAACGTTGAGCTAAATTTTTCTGCAGGGAAAATTTGGGCGACATTCGTTAACTTATCTGTCACTGCGCACTGCGCCGCTGTCTCACACTGTTTGAAGAACTAATGCACGTCGCATTTACTTTTCTTCGACCCATTTTACAATATTCTTGCCCTTGCAATACTTGCACCTTTGTGTCAGTCAAACGTGAAGATCGTCCTACATGGTACGTAACCTAACTAAGGCTGTGTCACAGAGGCTTCAGTAGTGTCATGAAGGCCGGCGTTTCCATAGTTTTCGACTGGAAATCTCTTCAACTAAAGACTAGCATATAGATATTTCTGTCCGAGACATGTCAAGTTGTTGAAAGTTACGATCAAAACTCATGCCTCAACATTCAAATCTGGACACTAGCGAGTTGGCGAAGCCTTCAAGCATTTTAACAATAGAAAGATTAGCCCTGCAGCTTCGAAAAGAAATGAAGTGTGAAAACGCCAATCCTTTGTTGACAACTCCAATCCCATTTAGATCACGTAAAGTTTTTACTTGGTAAATTTAGATTCCATCACGCTTGATTGTAAATTAAACGTGCGTCAGTAAATGGGTCTACTTGATACATGGCATTGCATAAATTTACCTATATTATTGGATGTAGACCCAATGAAGACTAAACTGACTGCGTAGCTCTGAAGCAAAGTGTAGCTGCGCATGTTAATTTATGCTGAGCGTTGGCTAAAGGGCTAGTCCTAGAGTTAAATGTGTGACCAACGGCTGGGTTTCCAGATGTTCGACTAATTAGCATCTCTTTCTAAAAGTGGAGGCTACTGTACTGAAATGAGCGTAATATGCGTTTGTAATGCGGAAATGAATATTAAATGCATCGGCAATTATCAATTTTATCAACCTAATTATTCCGTAAATTCGCCTCAAAAAGAAATCGTCTTCAATTATTGACTATCCGATTACGAAAACTATCTAGTTTAATATTTTCAGGCTTGCGTGAAGCACCTAAATTTAGAACTACGTTAAAAGTTTGACCACCTCGATATGTTAGGAAAGTATACACTTTGCTGGGTTCAACTCCAACTGCCAGCGAGTGCACCACCCACCAATCTCGTCAAGATACCTCTGCATGGGGCCACGTGCTTCAATTAAGAACGGCCCATTTACAAAAAGTGTTAAATAATCAGCATATCCAACCAGCTTCACATGTGGAATATCGTGCAGCATCACATTGAAGAGCGCAGCACCTTGTGGTACGCGAACTCTCACAGGCTTTGAAGTTGATTGTGTCATGCGTGGCACGCGATTGTAGGTATAATTTTACTGATTTATTAGAATAAATTGTTTTAGATTATTAGTTTAAACAGAAAATAAATGTAGTTATCAACTGAGCAGCAATCCCCAGTGCATGGATGTGTGTATCTACATGACATAGATTAAGGCGGTTTTTTAATTTTATCCGAAATTCACCGCGAAAACATGCAATTCACTGCAAATTGTCTTTTTTCTTCTTCAGTTGTAGTTGACATCGGATATTTGCGATATTCAGTTGATTTTCTGAGAACATTCTTACGTTTCTGGGCTGTCTGACCAGCCGTTAAATGCTGTCAAACTGTTCAGGTAATGTACATTAAGCTTGAAATCACTATAACGGCACTCGGATCTTAATTCAAGTTATCCCGGTAATTAAACTTTCCTCAGTTCGTCACAACCACTGCAACCTGCGGCCGACCGCCAAATCTTCAAACAACGCTTGTCCACTACCATTTCAACAACGCCTCTGAAATTTGGCATGACATATTATGGATCTAAGCTCTAGCTGCATTAAATGTCGAGTTCTTCTAAGTAAACATTCGGCTGACTGAGGTGCGGCACGTGCCTAATATTAGACCAAATAAAGACCACAGATGGAAATTGCCGTAAACCTGTCGAATTTTTTAAGCACGGTCTGTCACCCACTGGCCACATTTTCAATCGCCTTGCACGCCTATACATCGCCGACGACACAACCATGATTTTTGGCGGGCGACACAACGGTGATTTTTGGCGGGCGACACAACCGTTATTTTTGCACGTGTATGAGCAGGACTCACGCTATGTCGGCGATGGATGTCCTCCAGCATGTTGCGCACTAGTATCTCGGGGGAATCACATCGTCCATAGTCTCCCCACCTTCCCGCCCCAACGTCGCCTTCTTTTGGGGGTCCTGTATATAAGAAACGAATAAAATGCCAACCGAAATCTTTGGCAATATCTAAATCAATCCTGCAGGTTACATACAGATGTATTAAAACATTTTCATCCGTTTTAACTTATAAAAGACATGTTATGTAAGTTATCTGGATGAGGTTAATAAAAAACTGTCGTCATATATGTTATAAACTTGAATTCTCCCTTGATCACAGCTTTGTAAATCATGAGCTTAATTCGTTTAAATATGCCGTTAACGAATAGTATTGTTCGATACTTTGATTAGGCTTTATGTTTCCTTTTCTCATTGTTGATAAGATTTCGTTGCACAACTGACCGCTATTGGCCTCACAACAAATAATCGCCCCACAGTCCGTGCTGGATCCTTCCTTGTACTCAGGGTCATAGTGCAGGTCTGCGAGATGCAGAAATTTCAGGTACGGCTTCCCGCCGTTGATAAAGTCTGCGGATTTTCCTCTCCGATGTTCTGCTGGTATTGCCGAAGAAACTTTTGGAGCCTGGACAACAGAAAATGTCGGAAATCACTTTGTTTTAAAGGTGATCGCTACAATTTTATTCAAGAATATATATATATATATATATTTGTTTATTAGCATTCTAAAGTATAGCAGTAATTAAAGCTATAATTTCAGTTTCAAAATGCAATCCAAAACTTCTTCACAATTCATTAATTGCATTAAATTACCTGGCGCCACTCATGGCGATATTGGTATATGTACAGGGTCCGCCATATTTATGGCAAGGCATGTTTTTTGTTATTTCTCAATGAAACAAACAGGTGCATTGTTTTTTTATTGGATGAGCTAGTAACCAATAATTACCTAAACAATTCTCAGACATATTTATTCAATATGATCACCCTTATTTTTAATGGCGGCCTCCGATCTACGCGGGAAAGCTTCACAGGAGACACGCAGCGTTTCTTGAGGGATCAAGTCCCATTCTCGTGTCAATTTAGACTTCAAACTATCCAAAGAATCATGAGGTGTTCTGCAGACCCTACTCTCTAAAATATCACCTCTGGTAACAACTAACATGTTGACACTAGTAACAGGCTGAGGTTGACAACATTACACCGAAATCTTTCGTACAGTTTTATTCTGTAATATATATTTTGTGTGTATCATGCTGGTTTTGAAATAATATTTAATACTATTAGGTAAAATCTAAAAGCTTTGTCTATAAATGAAGCGGTTATGCACCTATCATTAACGTTATGACGTAGCGCTGTAGCGGAAAAACCTCGTATCGCTACTTAAATATGTAGCGGGCGCTACCGCTACCGCTAAAATTGCTTAAATGTTGCGCCGCTACCGCGACTGAAAATGTAGCGCGCTACTGCCCACCTCTGGTTATAGGTATATTATGAAAATAATTTAGACATAATTGCATACCGGCATTCAATTTATTCATACTCGATAGCGCGGGATGTGTCCACCTTCAAATTTGAATTGGTAGTTGAATTTTATTTGCATTGGTCCCTAATAGATAAGTGCATTCAAATATGCCAACTTTTACATTATAAAATAACGAAAAAACTAGAAATATGTATTTAAATTTTATCCTTCTGACTCATGAAAAGTATTTGTAGTTCAATATACATTCTCTACGTTTAATTGTTGCTAAAGCTAAAAATGTCCATAAGGTTGGTTCCATTAAGTTCGCTTAAAACCTTAACCCAAATACTTCAAGGAACTAATTTAAATTTACCTCATCTTTGAGCTGACCCGAGGATCCAGTAGGAATAGGACCAGGAATATTAACGCTCCAATCCTTGTCCTGGAATTGAAGTCCACAGGGCGGAGTGGGGAAGTAGCTGGAGGTGAAGATGAGTGCACACAACTGAACGTGATTGACATGACCACGACGTACGACGTACTCCATCACGTCCTGTGTATATAACGTCGAGTATGGCAATCGTACATATTTCCATTAGCTTTAGGTATAAGGCTGACACCAATATCAATTTGGTTATTTACTGCATTTATTTGATGATTCTAATCAAGTATACATTTGATAGCCATATGAATTTTATTTATAACCCTATTCATTTTTTTGCATTATGGTTCTTATCAAAACCTTACTTCATAGCCCATGTAAAGCGCACACACTTGTAAGTCCATATTCCGCTCACACATAATAGCCCAGATCAAACATTTTCTTTGTAGCCCTTATTCAGCATTTACTTTGAGGTTCTTACTAAACACTTACATGAAAGCAATATCGAGCATTTTCCGAACTTGAAGTGCAATCAATCAGTAAAATCGAAATTCTTGGAGCAAATTGTCGAACCTATATAGGCTAATAAAAGAATTTGCAGCGGTAGGTAAACAGAACAGAGGTCGACAAACTTGGATATTTAAAACTTAAATTGGAAAGTAATTAAGGAAATCATTAAAATTCGTACCTGCATTAGTATGTAATTCCGTATTAATAATCTTAATTAGCGGAAAGTTCATATTAATTATTATCGCATTATGACTAACATTATTTAGTCAGTCACCTTCTCATTCTTTATGAGCCCCGAACAGACGCCAGGCTGTCTGAAGAGCAGCTTCTGGCAGATGGCAATGAGGCTCTTGTAGAAGAGTGCGGTGTCTGTGGTGCTGCGGAGGAACTGGAACAGCGCCTTGGCCAGCACCTGGCAAGACAGGCACGCAGGCTTCGCGCCTGGGAACAGTTGCTTGCCTGCGCCTGGCACCCAAGACGATGTCATCGTATCTTTCATTACACCAACTACCTGGAGGTATACATATTGTTGCCGGTGACCTTGTTTACTTTAAGCATGGATGATTATGGTCTTCATTAATGGTTGATTATCAGATGGCAAGATTTTTTTCTTTGATTGTACGAAAGGGGGAAAATATTTCTAGGAATGTCGCTCTCAATATATACAATAATTTTCTGTATCTCAGCTAATAAGTATTCGTTCGATATTAATTCTTAGTTTATTATAAAATATCCAACATAATATAATGGTTATGAACGAAGGTTTCAAGATAATAAGTATTTGAAAAAGAATAAAGGCTTCAGTTCAAGTGAACTCTTGGAGTGGTGAGAGTTTGTGAATGTTGTCACAAACTTCCTCCTATTTTAAATAACTTTTTAAGACGACATAGCGCATACATTTCGCAAAAAATTAACGAAGGCTTAATTTAAGTAATTATTTCAATGCCCTGAAAATCAAGCACCAATAAATAAAATGAGAAAAATTGCATTCTTTGATTTACGTCGCTGATTATATGATAGGATTCTGTTACCTAAATAATGAGATGCAAACAAACCCAGCGGGACTAACACTTTTCAGTTTGAGGGCACAATATAGCTCTCGGCTTGAATGTTGTGCGCACGACTGTACCGCGTCTCGTTGGAGAGACGTTGGTAAAACTTGGTATGCAGTTGCTTCGTTGACATGAACACGTCATATTATATTGGCTATTGACAGCTGTCAATACTCTTGCGGCACGTGTGAAAACAGGTGTAAAATAAGCTCACGTTTTGAAAATGGTGCGCGAGACTGGACCGCGTCTCGTTGGAGTACAGTTGCAATGTTGACAAAAACTCAACTTCCCTCGCCGGCCCGCTCGTCTTCTCCGCTCGCCCAAGTGTCACTGAAATGGCGAAAAATGACAGTCGTCACAAAAGTCTTATTTGTTATGGCTAAACGAAGATATGCGATGATAGTGTCAATGCTAATCGAATGAGTTGTGTTGAGAATGCATTCTTCGATTTATTTGCATATGAATGATAAATTCTTTTCAGGTACAATTGAACCGAAGGTAAAGATCGGCATGTTCTCAACAAGGACTTTGCTAGAGTTTCCAATTGTGTCGTATCTTTTATATGGAGGTTAATAATTGCTTGTATTTTGTACGTATTAAGCGATGTATCTTGAATAGAAATTTTGCAAGTTAACCTTACTTCATTAGCATTAATGACTCGTGTTGTATCTGAATACCGCCTTGAAATTCTTCTCGGAATCAATAGAATTTCTAATTTCAATTATTTTAATGCATATGAATCTATAAAATGTCGCTGTGGCTTTGAATGATTACTTCCATTTTTAGCTTCCTTAAGTAAAAAGTTCAATTGCTGTCGTTTTTGTAGACAAGAAAAAAGTCGGCCAGTTCCCGACTGCAAATCTTAGTGACCGAAGGTCAGTTAGGGCCGCGTTTGAGCCAATTTGGCTCGGCGAGGAATGAGGCAAAAATTGTGGTAGCCTCATTCAATGATAATATATTGACACTGATCGATTAGATTAGAGTGTGGAATGATTAAAGAAACCACAAATAATCATTCTCTATGTTTTAAAATGTTAATATCGTAATCGATTATGTAATTGATTGCAGTTTCATGTCTTGAATGCAGACTTCCATCACGTCTGAACTTGATAATTTATAGAAAACAATTGGAAAGTAT
Source organism: Hyalella azteca (assembly GCF_000764305.2). Taxonomy (NCBI): domain Eukaryota; kingdom Metazoa; phylum Arthropoda; class Malacostraca; order Amphipoda; family Hyalellidae; genus Hyalella; species Hyalella azteca. The sequence goes on along the minus strand of NW_025947285.1, from coordinate 113,576 downwards.
ACGCTAGGAAAGAAACGTTAGTATTTGCCAATACATTATTTGCACCAGCTTATAGAAGCGTTAAATTAGAATAGATATAAGGATTCAATAATAACCTAATAACTAATAATAACTATACTTCAAGGTCGAGTAACGGAGTTACTCGACTTCGTTACCTTGGAGTATAGATCAACATAAATTGAACTCATTCCTTGAAGGAAACAAGTAAACTGAGCGTCCTTTTTTTGCTGAACATTTTTGCTTGCCGTCAAACACGATTTATTGAGTATTTATAAGGCCAACTTGTATCTGATTGTATCCTCCGCAATTGCATCGCATGCGTTCTTTATGTTTCCAACTTCTCGTTTTGGGGATTTTTTATATCTTCATGGCTTCTTTTCATACACAAATACCGCCACTGAATATCTTAATTTCTCTCTCAGAATGCAATCGTTTAAACACTATATATACTGTATATTAAATTGTTGAACATTTCTTCAGGGTTATGTCATATTTAAACTACTTATTTGTTATATTAAGCCTAATTAGCCCCAAAATTGCATTTAATGATAACTTATTGTACTTAAATGACAAGTTTTCTCTTGTACAGTGTTAAAAAAATGTCGCACTTGTCTCATTTATTGCGATTTTTTTCCTAATTTTATGAGAATAATGTTCAATGAAGGTCGTGTATAATTAATAATAATAATAATAACCAACATTAAACAACTTTATCGGTTATGCAATCGGTTTCAGGTTTTCTTAGCTCTACGATTGCTTTAGACTACCATGAACACAATGAAATAAATTAAGTGAATGTTAAATGGCTCGAATTATATATCAAAACGAAGAAATATTTTTTAAAGACTATCAATAATGTAAACATTCCTAATATAATAAAGATTGAGATCACTCAATCATCAAATTTGAAAGCGCTTCCGACGTGACTTTAATAAAGACGAGATTCTAGCACACATCTTAATTCCATATAACAAACAAAAACATTCCACCAATAATTTAAGTGAGACAATTCAAAATACTTAAGGGAGCTAAACTGAGTACTCACCTAAGTGCGTGAGATGTTTCATGTGCCGGCATTTTATTGTCTTCTAGCACGCGCGTTTGATTAATCCTTATTAATGAATCCAGTTAGAAACTTATAAATTATGAAATATTAAATTTATATGATTATTACTTAAATATTAATATTCTTCCACTGCGAATGAAAGAATTTCGCCGATTATTGCTGATTTATTTGAGCGTCTTCTTGTACCTTTTTTTATTCCTAACATCAAGGCATTCAATTTGTGCGCGCAACACGTTTTAATTTTTTTATCTGTGACTTTAATGAAGTTTGTGAGGCACAAATAAATGTTCGCTGTTGGTAATAAAAAGAAAATGAACATGAAGTATAATCGTGGCATTGGACTGTTGACGGATGCCCATAATCATACTCGAGTACAATTGACTCCAGCTCAGTCACGTGCTCAATTATATTATATTCGTTCTCATTACATTTCCCTACCCGCATGCACATATGACACGCTCACCAAGTGGAGTTCTCTTATAACCAATTAAACTGGAAAGCAACAGGAGCGACATTTTCTTTGAGCGAAAACATATTTCAGGAGCGAAAACATATTTCAGGAGCGAAAACATGTTTCTTGTCATCAACCTATAATGGCATCGATTTCTCTTTCTTTTGACAGTCACATTGACATTTCCTCTAAAAAGCTGTTAAAATATTGAGCAATAACTTCTTTGAGTAACATCGCAGCAGCTTAATGTTGGAGTTAAATGCTGCATTGTTTTTACATTAAACGGAAGCAGCTCCATGGCTGTTGTTTGTCGTATTCTTTATATACACGTGCTTGAGTGGAGGTCATTTTTTAGTTAAGGTTGATACGAGTTGGTCAACTCGAGCCATGATTGAGTAGCAAAAGACATGAGGAGGCCGCCGCTAAATATTTAGAAAATGTGTCCGTCAACTGTCACTTGTACAAACAAAGGAAACATGCAGAGAAGGTATTTGTTGCAGGGTAATGTATTGATGATGGTGCTTCATAAATTCATATATTTGATTAGAATTTCTTGAAACAAGAGTGTGTTGTGTTATTAACTAAATTAATCAAGCTGCCTCCCACATCAAAGTATTTTGGTGTATAAAACATCAGTAAACAAATTGTTATGACCTAATTATTAAAGTACTCGAGTTAAACGCTAACCGTTGATACCAGGGATAAGTATCGGCCACAAAACACTCGGGCCCCTATCAATTAAATGCTGATGGATTCCCTAAAGTACTCGCATACTGAGTTTACACTTTGTTTTGGGGAATTTTAATATAATGTCATAGCTTGTTAACTTAGATTACTTTAGGATGAGTGCGGTTTATCATTTAAAGTTGAAAAACTTGAAAATTTTAAAATTTAATTGGTCAAGCGGATTACATTTGAAGTTGTGTAAAATCGGCCGCATCGCAAACACCAAAATAATTTAAATCTTCACATAATTTAAAAAATCGGCCCTTCTAGCGATACTAATTTTTAATAATATTTTTCTAATATTTATCCGCACTCGCTCTGATTTACTTCCGATTTTCCTCTTCATAATTTCAATATTCATGAACGTTGTAGAATTCCTAATACTCTTTCTCTCAATATCAACCTTAATAATTAATTGTATATTATAGCTAACGTAATGCAACGTATAAACCATTAAAAGGTGTTATTGAATTATAAGTAATAATCAACGCGAAGATCTGTTGCGCCCGAATCGCCGTGCACGAGTAGCGGGAAACTTCTTCCTATGAAGGGTGGGTACCGACTGACGTTCGGCTTCTCGAGGGCTGAGGACTCCTGAAGGTTGTCAGGGGAAAAACGTGTAAAGGGCTTCCTGACTCAACAGATTCTACAAAACATTAAAGCTACTGAAGGTTGCTGGCTTCTAGTCTATGCTGCTGCTAGTTTACTTTTTTCCCCGTTTATCCTTGTACTATTTACGCTTATGAAGTTGTTAGGCCATGCATAATGAGATTTTGATTAAGATAACAAAGAAAATGCATTCTCTGCGGAATGCACTTTACCATGCCTAAAAACTTGTTTTGCGTTAGCTTCAATACTGTGGCGGCATTAAATGTTAATATGTTAGGATTAGCAAATTTTTATGTTTGTCTATCTGAAACAAATCTCTCCGAAGGCATTGACTGCAACTGAAATTATATATTTTCAGTCAATATGGCACAATAGCACGTGTCGTGAACCAAACGATGAAAATCCATAACAAACGTAAGTTGATTTAAATATAAATATTTTCACTTTGTACCTATTAAATTGGAGTGATTCATCGTGTCCTTATTGATTAAACCGAATGTTTTTGAATGTTTTAAGTATTTCTAGGATATCGTATTCTGACTTACGTGCCACCGTATTTTTCGTTTATTCAATATTTCAGTTGCTGCTGAGACTGGTCTACATTAATTGATGTATACTCTTTAATCAGTTGCGGTAAGGCACAGTCATGTCGGCAGTAAACTGGAAAATCTGGAGAAAAAACTCCGAGACAATTCTGACCAAAAATCGTCTAAAGAGCGATGGCAATAATATAGTATTATAGTAGAAGGCGATGCTAGTCTTGAGAAAGATAGACGTATGTCTCGAGTTAAGTGTGTGAGTGATTGATTTACGAATTTGTAAACCTAAATATCAATTGACCGGTCAGGATATCCAAAAAAGGAACTCGAGTCTTAAATACATGAACTGTAAGTACCGCTATATTTGTACCGTTTTAAATTATTCATATATTAAAATTAACTTATAATCGTAATTGAAAAAAAAGTTTGTGGTCGAGGTAGAGGCCGTCCGCGCCGTCTATCATGCAGCACCATCTAGTTAGCAGCACTTGAATGTGCATCATCAAGGTGCCTGTTAGAGGCAAGCATTGCCCAATACCCTCATCACTTTCATATTCCTCATATATCATTCACAACTTCCTAGCATGCTACTGGGTATAGTAGCCTATCAGGTCAAGTGCTTAGAGCCTCAAGCACCGTAAGCCCATGCACAGCCACTGCTGTAGCCAGTACAGGGTCCTCCATATTTATGGCAACGCATGTTTTTTGTTATTTCTCAATGAAACAAACAAGTGCATTGTTTTTTTATTGGATGAGCTAGAAGCCAAGAATTACCTAAACAATTCTCAGACATATTTATTCAATATGACCATCATTATTTTTAATGACGGCCTCCAATCTACGCTGGAAAGCGTCACAGGAGACACGCAGCATTTCTTGAGGGATCAAGTCCCATTCTCGTGTCAATTTAGACTTCAAACTATCCAAAGAATCATGAGGTGTTCTGCAGACCCTGCTCTCTAAAATAGTCCACACAAAAAAGTCTAGAGGATTCAAATCAGGGTTTCTTGAGGGCCATTCATTTTTGTCAATGAACGCTGGGATGTGCATGACTAATTCCAGGGGATCCAGAAATTAGTCACATCACAGCGTTCATTAGCAAAAATGAATGGCCCTCAAGAAGCCCTGATTTGAATCCTCTCGACATTTCTGTGTGCTAATGAACGCTGGGATCCAGTTTTGGGTCATGTTCGAGCCATGTGATGGGGCAGAGTCTTGTTGAAAACTCCACGGTGAGCCGTTGAAGTGTTTACGTCCGAAATGTATCGCTGACTGTTCGATATCACTCCTGAGGGGACAAAAACGAGTGGGGACCTCACAGTGGCGGTTACCGCTGCCCAAACCACCACGGACATGGGATTTTGACATCGTGTTGCTGTTCTGGTTGCCACAGATCCATCCCGACTCCAAACTTTGTCATTTTGACGGTTAACGCTTGTCCGATGTCAAATTTTTTCTCGTCACTGAACACCAAGTTGGGCAGCGTGCCATCCTCAATGAGATCCAGAATGTGCTGGCATCTTTCGAGCCTCATTCGTTCATGACGGTCTGTTTACTCTGTTAGGTCATGCATTGTTTGTTGTTAGGGGAGGTTTTGAGGTCATCTTTGAGGACTCTACGCATTGATGTCCGACTGACTCCTGCTTCTGCAGTCAATTTTGCAGCTGAGCGACGAGGGTTTCTCCCAACATCTCCCTCGTGTTTTTGACCAATTGTTTTGTTCTGACATAACATAACATAACATAATGATGTCGGCGCTGAAATGTAGGCCTGATGTGGCCTGTCGCCGATTCTTTTCCTTTTCGTGCCTTGTTCATAGATCTAAACTCGTTTACACAGCATGCGTCTACCTTCACACTTACCCCATAGCCCCTGCTGTAGCCAGTATAGTGAGGCTACACATTACACAGCATGCGTCTACCTTCACGCTTACCCCACCTCTCCACTCAAGCATACCTCTTCGCACCTAACCTAACCTCATTGGCTGCTGCATGGTGGAGTGGCGGACAAGTGGGGGATATTGGAGCCGAAAATTGGCTGCACGGGAGCGTAGCCGTGCACCACTAATTTTGTGCACCAACAAGCCCTGAATCGAACGCCTTGGATCTCTCCGGACATCCACCAATCAGCCGTGAACCACTCGGCTTTGTCCACCTCCGGCCTGGCATAAAACCTGCCGTGCACCACCAGGCCGTGGATCAAATATGACTTCCGAGCATCGTTAAATTACGTAATTTTACGTTCACCGTATCTAAGGTTAGGTTTCAGACGGCAAAGTTCTGTTCCAAAATTTATCGTCCTTCGATGAGTAGCCGTTCGACCGAGTGCTGGTTCGAGCCACGGCTTAGATACGGACGGCTTGAAGTGTTGAAGGCTACGTTCCGGAAGGCAGGAATCATGATAGTCCATTACATCCAGGGCAGTGGTGGTCTTCGGCAGGCGACCCGGCTGCACTAGGGTAGGACGCGGAGTAAGTGTAGAGGTAGGCGCATGATGGGGTGGTAGCATAAAGGTGCCTGGACATAGGGACAGTACTGCCGCGATTTCATCCGCCGCTTGAACTGTCCACGCTACTGTCCTCGTGTATAGGGGTTCAGCCTCTTCAGAGGCATGTGCCCGAGATGCGGCCGAGAGGGACAACGATGTGTTGAATTTTTTCGCTGGAGAAGCGGACAGTAACTGCACTGATGCAGCCATGGTGAGAGCATTTGTGCCGCTCTTGTGAAGCATCATGGGTTAAGTGAAGACTTGGCATGTTTGAACGATAATGGTTCTAAGAACAACCCAACAAAGTGGGGTCCAGACGATATTCAATTGTTTTTGAGATATTCAAAAAATATGAATTAATGTGGAATGTTCGCCATGCTGGTTACTCCAACAAATGAAGAGCTAAACGAGTAGTGTGGAACTAAAAGAAGACCTAATTAGTCAGGGTTTAGTTGTTCCCGACGTTGCATTTTTAAAGGTTAGAATAAAGAGTATATAAACAATGTTCAAACTCGAGTTGTTGTAGGTGATCCCACTATCCATTTTCACAGACCTTACTCGACGGCTTCTAACGATGCACTGGCGGGCGGGAACGAGAAGATATCGGCACCTTATACTAACTCCCGTTGCAGTTCAACGGGTAACATTTTCGTCTTCTTTACCCGTTGCAGTGCAACGGGTAAGTTTCATTCAAGATGTCGTGCGCTACGTGTGATCGGTATTATTGCAAAAAATCGGTTTTCCGATGCCGACCGCCAAAAATGGATTTCAGATTTATAATTAAAAAAAAAACACCCTTTTTTTGGATGTAGTTAATCTGCAATAATACCGTTGTTCCCGACGTTGCATTTTTAAAGGTTAGAATAAAGAGTATATAAACAATGTTCAAACTCGAGTTGTTGTAAGTGATCCCACTATCCATTTTCACAGACCTTACTCGACGGCTTCTAACGATGCACTGGCGGGCGGGAACGAGAAGATATCGGCACCTTATACTAACCTCGTGTACAGGCTTACTTGCCTGATAGTCACCAAGCGGCCGAAATTTGCCGGATCTACTTGCCGCCTGCACTGTCCCCGTGTACAAGTACCTTAAGGGAAGACTATACTGGCTGGAGCAGTAGTTGCGGACATACAGCGCTGTGGCTTTAACCATCTACTGCCGTATGCCACTCTCCGAGAACATAACTTTCAGCTTATACTGCAGAAGCTCTCAGGCCCCACGGTCATCCTTGCGGTTGTCCTGTGGCTTTAAGTCCACCCAGCTTGGACATCCGGAAAAGAAGAAGAAGATTTCAGCTTATATTATCCGTAAACTATTGAGTGTAGCAACCTGACGACGTTTGTAAGCAACAGATAACATTTTAAAGTTGTCGAAAGTGGCGGCAACCATCACTGCAAGTCATTTTGCGCTCACTAGAACGTATCCGTTTTGGAAAGCAGGCTTGTGACAATATTGCTCCGGTTACTCACGTCAGGCGGTGGAGGGTTAAGCCGTTGTGGAATGGGGGTATCTTGCTGTGTTTCTAGTTTGGCTGCAGCATCATTGCTCTAAAGCTTAGTGTAGCTGTGCTTGTTTATGCTGAGCGTAGGTTAGGTTACAGGGCTAGTTTAGAAATCAAATTTATGGCCAACGGCTGAGCACAAAAAGTCATCTATGTCATGTGAATTAAGTATTGGTTCCTTACCCGGACCAAAAAACGAAGAGAAAAAATTTTCCTTCCTGTTGAACTGCAGAAGTGCAAAATTAATGAAAAATATGTTTTTATTTTACATTTGAAAATAACTTATCACTCTATTTTGTTTCATTCAAGCAATAACTAGTTTGGCATGACCATTCGTAACAATGTTAATGTTTCGGCTCTGCCAAATGCAAATGCTTTCATTCCACCTCTAGACTTCTAGTTTCAAACAATGCCATTGTTGCTTGTTGCTGTTGGTGTCGGTGTGTTGTATTTTTATTTTCTAATTCTGAAAAGTTCTACTCAATTTGCTTTTGTTATTTGAAACTTTCATTTTGTTGGCAGATGAGGCAAAGTTTTCAAATTAGATTAAACTTAGTGTCTGACTGTCTGCCTTTCGGTTTTCACTGATTTGATTTTAAAGCAATGAAAGTCAATGACTAATACTAGGTTTTTCTCATATTCGACTTAAAGATTTGCTAATTACATCTCATGAGATACTAGCTAGTTGGCCAGTGTGAGATCATCGAAAAATGTGTCAAATTTGACAGTTGACCTTGCTCTACCAAATAGTGAATAACTGTTTGTATAGGAAGAATATTATGGTTTGAGACTTTTAAATATGTCTGTGAATATAATAGGAATCCTTTAAGTGTACTTTATTACTTGTATTCGGTGATTTCAAGCGGTAAATAAATTAATAGATGATTAAGTTGAGAAATGGATTTAGACACATGAAAACTAATTCCGTCACAACTTGAATTGGACACACATAGATCGTTCTAAGCTATGTACAAAAATTAAAATTTGCCTTATTAAAAGCTCAATAGTTGTTAATTAAAAGCTCAATAGTTGTTAATTAAAAGCGTAACTAAGTAGTGTTCAATATTCATTAGTGTTCTAATTCAAAGCCGTGTTGTATTCCAATACAGCTCACACAGCAAACATAATTCAAACACGTGGATGACGGCATTACGTATCAGTAGAATTTGAAGCGCGGTCGGAATACGCCTCACCACGTGCTGAATATAGCCACACACAGTGACGGAATATAGGGATTTGGTAGGTTTGCATTCTAAAGGCTTTTAAATAAATATGGCAACATTTTGTGACGTTTCGCCGTTGCTGACGCGTAGTGTGGTGTTTTGAGAGTCACATAAAGCAAACAGAACTTGAGTAATGCATATAGTTATTTTTTATAGTTTTTCATTTCTCAATGCGTCCTCAATGTGATGGAATATACCGTGTTTACCCTATGATAATGCTGGTATCCATGATACTTTACTGGTCTACTTATAGGACTCAAAAATGTACTTGTGGTGGAGTCTAAAAAACTCTGCTCTGCGTCTGACTGACGGTCTGCCACTATATATATAATATATACATATATATATATGTATGTAATGTAGGGTTACTAGGGTATGGGTTTGGGTATGATATATTCAATGGACAAAAAATTATAAACTATTGTTACTTCCAGCTTCCATGTTTCTGTATCAGGATTGAAATTTTTCTACTTGTTTCTGAAATCTTGTAAAGCTCCAACGTGACAAGTTTTTAATACAATTGGAATCTCGTGGCCCGATTGTGCAACAATCAAGTTTGTCCTAATTGTTGCACAATTGGATTGTGCAACAATTAGGTAGGAGGTAATTAAATTCACCTGGCGGAAATCTTGTGGTTCCAAAAATGACGGAAAGTTCTAGTGGCCCTAAATTTAGATGTTTTCCATGCTTGTTTCAGCATATTGCATAGTGGCAAACCCAAGATTTTTTAGAATCAGTTCAATTTTAATGTTCTCATGTACCTACTTAATATTTTAATCAATTTCTTATGCATGATAATGGCCATTGGCCAGTTTTTCAGAGTCAGTCATAGAGTAGGAGCTTCATTATAAGTATATATAAACTGGACTCGAGTCTGGACAAGAATTGCAGGATTGGATTAATTCAAAAATTAAATTTTTAATAAATAATTCAGTTTAGTTAAGTTTAGTAAAACATGTTCTTTGCCAATTTGGGCTGCAACTGTGTTTTTGTTGCTGTGAGCTTATTGAATTTGTGGCCATGACCCAATAATCAGGATTGGAATTTTCCTACTTGTTTCTGAAATCTTGTGGCTCCAACGTGACAAATTTTTAATACATTTGGAATCTTGCGGCCCGATCGTGCACTTTTGTTGAAAATTGGATTGGAGGTAATTCATTTAGCGGAAATCTCACGGTTCTGGAAATAGCAGGAAACCTTTAGTCGCGGCCCTAAAGGTAGATGTTTTCCATGCTTGTGACCCATGAGTTCAGCTTTCTAACTGTAAACCCATTTTCTGAACTGTGGAGGTCAATATGCAAACAGTAACATATTTTGCATATTATCTTTAGTATGTTCTTGAATAGCAACAAAAATATTTTGCTTCAAGTTAGAGACAATTTAGCACATTACTATATGATATTTTTGTTTTCATCAAGGTTCAGTTCAACTTCAGGGATAAGTTGTTGGCTCGTTGCTCCTGGCAATTAGCATGCAGTCTCACGTGAAGGTGACTGATTACCATACCATTAATATAAACATTTTGTGCATGGAAATTCTTGTCAGGAAAGTGAGAGTAAACTGCATAAAATCAAATTTTGTTGGAATGCTTTTTATATTTGTGAGTTTCAATCAAAGCATAGACTGGAACTGGGAGATTTTTAATTAAAGAAATTGTATGCCTTTTGAGCTGCAAGATTTCAGAAAAAAATTGATTATTTTGATCCTGTTCTCTGAGTCACAACTGGATTTTGGAATCCTTTAGCGCATCCAATTTGCAGCATTGAATATGTAAAGATATGAATGCCAAAAATATTCATAAAAATGAAATTAACAACAAATGCATTGTCAAGATTGTTTGATAACAGAAATTTTGAAGCTTGTGCATTACCACAGATCTTGAGATACCTTGAGATACCTCACCCTTGAATTGGCATATATGTCAAGTCTGATCACAGGAAATCAATGTTTTGATTGGAATTGTAGAGATCATTATCTGCTGTTTGCATAGATTGGTATTCATCTTCCACATTTATTAATGCTGCGGATTTTACTCCATACCAAACATTTACCTATGGTCATGTTGATCATAAATGCCCTGCCATGTAGTATTTGTCAATTGCCAACCACCCATAAGCATCCTGTAAATATCTGCTTTGAGGCATCCTGCTAATTTCACCTACATCTATCAATAAAATGCTCATCTTTTGCCCACGATATTTAATAAGCCTTAGTGAAACAATTATCTCCAACGACCTGGTAATTTTTTGGGCAAAGCTGGCCTATGTTTCAATCCGGATATGAGCCAGTTTTGGTAAATATGATGAAATGTAGATTTGTGTTGACATTCTTTCTGGCAAAAGCTTATAAGCAGGTATAGAAAATGTCTTATTCCTGAGCCAAGAATATATTTTTTTCAGGTAAAAGTTATTTACCCCTGTTAATATAAAAAATAAATTGAGTCATGTATATACTTGTCATGCTGTTGATGTTTTGTGAGAAATCTGATTAGTTAACTATGTTGGTAAGAGATAAAATAAAGCAATGTGGCTGCTGTTTGGAGCTGTTTTTATTGGCAAAGTTAGTCTGATAACTAATATATAATATTTTCTGGCATAGCCTGTAGCCTTTGAGCTCATGATAATTTTTTTTTTGACAGACTTAACAGTCACACTTTTTTAAAATTCAAATACTGGTACTTTAACTGCTAAAATAACTTTTTTTCTTGAAGTGTGAAGTTTTTCTAGACAACACTCAATACTTGCAGTTACTCCTGAAGGAAAAATACTCTTTGCGTATTAAAGCTTTGAAGCTAGATCACTACTTTCCCAACAATCCTCATTAGTTTCCAGAATTATTGAATTAAAAAATTGAATTATAAAGTAAAATTTAATTATTTTATATAATAAATGAAATAAAATTGAATACATATGAATATACCAGTAAGAATTAATATACCAGTTTTTTTGGAATAAATAAAAACAGCATAATTAGTTAAACTTCAAAAGGTCAATGTATTGCATAAACATTTTTATTGACAAGTTTGAATTGATTAATAGAGAGTCAAATAGGTTAAAATGATGTGCACATTTCCATTTATCTGCCTAAACGCTCAGACATGGGAGAACTCCATTGCCAAATAATTGAAAAAAAGTTACAATCATAGATCATTAGTTGGAAAATACAAATTCAGTGTAAAACTTCATTCAATCCATTCGTCTTCTAAAAGTAATTCTTTTTTTGTGACGCATTTTTAATCACGCTATAGAATCATCACTCATTCCCATCATCTACTAAAACTCTTAACAATGTTTTCATTACCATTTCCAAACTTTCTTTAACGTTTACGTTGATTTGCATGTTAGGACTCTATTTCGCACTCATTCCATAGCCTGTCGATACGGGATGCCATCATACGATATCTCAAGGCACGATTACTTGATATCAAGACAGCAGCGGTAAGCCTTCATGAAGTCTACCCCCAGTAAGAAGAGCTCTTCATCGGACTGCATCACCATACTCGGGAACACGAGCGCCTTGTCCTGGTAAGAGGCCGGCACTAGCACCACGGTGCCTGTGATATCTTCTTGCCCTGCTGCTCCTTGAACGCAGCTGGAAAGCTTCTCCGAGTAGTCAACCAGTTTATCCAAGTTACCTTCCCTCACCATTGCCGAAGACATGATGGTATTGCTACAACCCGTATCGACCATCGCCTTAATTTCGCGGTTCAGGATGTTCAGAGTGACCACAAAAGAGGTTTTCTAACACACTTGCTACGTTTACATTCCTAGCAGTTGCTTCTCTTCGAGACTTTGCTCAGGGTTCCCGAAGCTTTAAATCCTGGTCGATCTTCGGATAATTTGGTTTTGGGGGTCGGCGATGTCATGTGTGCCCCGCACGTTGTGCCACAAGTTTTAGTTTGTATTTTACGCGAGTCTCAGACTGAGCTGCCGGTGTTGTCGTTGGATTTTCTGTCGCATAAGCTGCCCGTTTTTCGACCGAGTCCGTACCATCATCAAGTCTCTAATGTCTTTGGATACATCATTGTACGCTTTTCTCATTTCAACAGAATTAATGACGTTTTGATCCAAGCTTTCATGCACGTTGTATAGGTTGACTGTCTTACAAAATTTGCTCATGAAGTCGATGCCAAGAAGCAGAGGAGTAACAAGCCCCTCCACAACCTGGCACTGGAAGACAAAGTTCATCCTGTCGACTGTCGCTGGCACGAGCTGGATCCTTCCTAAGACTTTCATCTCGCCTCCCACTCCTATCACCTCAGGCCTGCGCATCTTGTAGTTCTATAGCAGAGGAGTAAGACGACATCTCTGCATTGTCTCTACTGACATCGATGAGATTGTGCAGCCGGAGTCAAGAAGTGCGTATACTTCCTAATTGTTTATCTTCAGTCGGGAAAGCACGAGAGGGTTCAACACTTGGTATGGCCCTAGCAATTGGTTTCGCATCTGACGTATTTCTTCGAACTGAAGGAAGTCCGTTTCAAATGGGGATTATGCGATGCGCTCTAAACCCGCTACTGCATCTTTAACAGCATCTCGGCCTCTGTCTGGGTTGTACATTGCCATCATATTTACGGACACTTTGCGCGTGATTTTCCTCCTTAGAATTTGAACGCAAGCTATTTTATTTTTGCTGCAACTATATTTTTTTAAACAAATCTAATTTGATTTCAAATGCAAACTGATGAATACCTCGTGACGTTGAAGTACGGAACTTTCATTCACTTCTGTAGAGTTTCCATGTGATCAATCCCCAGTTTCGACGGTTTTGCCATTAATAACTGTCCCCGCGATGTCGAATTTCCCTACATAAATTTCTCTTCTGTCGAGCAGGATGCTTATGTAAAGCTCGTAGTTATGATACTTTACCGAGGAAATTTTTGCGCTCGCGGACTCAATCTTTACAACTCTTCATATATTGTACGATATAAGTAGTGACAGTTCTTTGCATATAATTGTCTTTGGACAGCTTGCAAACCGCGGCATGGTGGCTTCTTTGTGCTGAACGGTATAAGTACATGAACGAACGAATTAGAAGACATAATGGTGAAAAACATGAATTTGGTAAAATTTTTTGGGACTCAGCAAGTTCTTCCCCATCAATGTCCATTTGTATTTGCCATGAACCTTTTGTTATGAATTTTCTTCATTGTTTCAGTGTTTTTTTCTGATATTTTGATACTGTTAATATAATTTACGATGATAATTATGTTTGATAGTGTTAATATAATTAATATAATAATTTAAATTAAAATGAAAACAAGACGATGCAAGTCCGAAGGTAAAGATTGGTCTTGAGCCTCGTATTATATTCAGGTTCAAGTATGTAATGTATGCTCCCTGTTTTTGCGTTGTTCTTTTTATTAGTGCATTAAAAAGAGGATTGTTACCATGGAACGTAACGGCCGTCCTCGTATATAAACTGTAACTAATAATAAATGAACAATCTTCTGTAGATTGCAGCTATGGAACTAAATCTACTCTCCTGCTTGTGTATTGAGAGCGATTCGCTACTTTAACGTTTTATCGTTGATTGCCGAGTCTTGATCTTCGTAATTTGCTATGCTTTATGTTTAGGGCTTTAATTAAGGACTCCATCTAAGGAAAGCTAACTCTAGGTGCACTAAGGACACGTACGTGTAACTAATCTTAGGAGTGCACTAAGGGCAGGTAACTAATTTTATGAGTGCACTAAGGGCAGGTAACTAATATAAGGAGTTCAATAATGGCAGGTAACTAATTTAAGGGATGCACTGAGGGCAGGTAACTAATTTAAGGGATGCACTAAGGGCAATTAACTAACTATTCTAGGGGCAGTCAACTGCACGATGCCCCTCACTGTTGCGCCTTTCACTTGTTTCCTCACTAGCTTCTACCTTCGCTTTTTTCCGCCCCACTGATACTAGCGTCACTTTCGTCTCCCTCACTTCTGCAGTTCCTCCCTCAAGGGTACTCTTTTGCCCTCGCTGCAACCCCCTCAATCTTTCTTCCCCTCTCACTCCTCCATCTCCCCTCTCACTCCACCATCTCCCCTCTCACTCCACTTACCTCCCCTCTCTCCTCCATCTCCCCTCTCACTCCACCATCTCCCCTCTCACTCCACTTACCTCCCCTCTCACTCCTCCATCTCCCCTCTCACTCCACCTCACTCCCCACTCACTCCTCCATCTCTCCTCTCACTTCCCAGCCTGCACGTCTCCCCTCGCGCGCTGCGCAGCGTCACGCCCTGCTGCTGCTCGCCTCGCCTCCGAGGGTTATTTCAGTAGCCCGCGGGCTGTGGTCGCGTGAGGGTATGTGTGCTGCTCTCAAGCGACCATCGCTCTCCGTGGTGTTTCTATTGTGTGTAGTTCACTGCCTCTCACTTTAGATAACAAAGCGCTCGTCTTAGCGCGTAATGATGTTTCCCTCGTGCAAGAAACATTGTCGAGTTTATTTTACACCCCCTATGTGTACAGAGATTTGCATTAACGTAGATGCTGCAATTGCGGTCTCTACATACGCTAGTAATACGCTGCGGTCATTTGGTTTGCTTTGCCTACATTTATCTCTGATTTTCTACTATGCATCATTTTGCCTGCAGGTTACACTGATCGCTAAGAATTTCCTGAAATATTTAATTCGCAGACATTGTTTGCGTGTGTTTAGTTGATTGCTTTCTTTATTGAAAATTGTAGATTTTGATACTTAATATTTAAAGGTTAGTTATGATAGTGATTTTGAAAAGTTTTCATGATGCCGAATCTAAGTTGCTATGGAAAGTTGGTCAGAATTGAGTACCGGGAACTTTACCTTTCGTCAGCGATGTGCTACTATTTAGTGAGCTTATAGTTTACTTTCATGTTTATTATAAAATATTTCTTTATTCTTTTCAGAAAGTTCCACCAGTGAACACGCACAATTGTGAGTGTCAAAAAACATTTCGTGCTTATTTATTATTTCTCTGAAAATCGGAAATACTGTTATTAAAAAATCAATTCTACAGTGAATTAATTTCCTGAAAATCTGCTGGAAATTCAAGTACTTGTGACTTTTTTGGAGTGATATCAGTGAAAAATCGTGTTTTTTTTATTTGTGTGAAATGAAATGAATTCATATTTATCTTCCTAATTTGTTTCTGTATTAGCGTTATTCTCCCTCTGGAATTGTTGCACTTCTCGTCTAAATTCTTCGTCGGTGAGGAGGCTGAACAAGGGCTCTAATGTATGCCCCATGCAACATTTTACAAGAATAAAGTACGAGGTAAACTTCATTATTGGGATCAGTATTTAGATTTTGTTCGCGATTTCACAGTTGTAATCACCGTGTTTAAGATTTCGTAAACCCCTCACCGAACAGTTCGATGTACAGTGTAAGAATATAGAACACAACGATAATTACAACGTTTACGGAACGGCAATAACGCAATATACTGCCTCTGATTTTCTCTTGTCTCTCCCTGCAGCACCTGTTCCGACCATTTGTTCATAAATATACGTAGCCTACTTCCGAATGCTGGCCATTCCAATCCTATTGAAGTGGAATGCTAGTCTGACCTGTGACGAGATAACTGTGCTCGGATTTCCATTGATATTAGATGATACGAAGATAATATTGATATTTGACAAGAAACTCGACAGGCTTGGTGATTGATGGTCGAATGACGACCGACCCTCGGATGACTCCGTAAATATTGGAAACCTGATGATGTCTTCTTGGGAATTTCTTTATTTAGTTCAGTGAAAATATTTACGCTTAGTGAATCCGTGAATTCAAAAAGCTGTGTTTTTTAATGTGTTCATGATGTGCTACTATTCTTAAATAAGTGATAAGACGAAGTGCGTAGTTTACAAAATCATTAATGGTTTCATTACGAACTATTGTTTTGCATTTAACATTTCTCTTATCTCTAAACGAAATTTTAAGATCTCAACTTCCCGAAAAAGTGAATATATGAATAAAAATCACGAAGAAATGCCAAATAATCTAAAGCATGCCTGCAATTTCATTTCAATTTCAACTTCCAGATGGTGTATTCAGCCAAAGTGCGAAGTGCAATAGTTTCATGGAAATGTGAAGTAGGCGCTGTTTGCTTGCGTTGGTCCGGTGCTGCGGCGCAAATGCAGTGCCTACGTGTTACTTTGAAATAATGTTACACGTTACCTTGAAAGAACGTTATGTGTTAGCTTGAAATAATGTTACACGTCACATTGAAATGATGTTATTCTATAGCGAAATTCCCGGGCGGTCACGCCAGTACAATTCGTTTCCTTGCGAGCGGAATTTATCTCATTCACAACCCCTCTCTTATATTCCTGATGAGCATCGGTATAATTTGAAGCCTGATGTACCCCATCCAGAAACACGTTTTGGGCACAATCACTACGAAGGCCCTTTGTACCCTTCACAATACGATCCCGATGTCTTCGAAAACAATTTATCATGTTATCGCTTGCAGCACGAGTCTGCATGCAATTTTTGTATCTCTGAGTTACAAGAACCGTCGTATAAATCCCGTGTAGGCGGTGAACTGGAGGTCCCTCATCCGTATTCTCAACTCTCCGTGTCTCCGGACGCTCGTCTTGAAGTTGAAGATGAACGCGAATTCTTGAGAAGCGCTTCATCTGAATCGTCTGAACTCCTTTACAAATTCCAGAGGCTTAGCGGCAGCTTCGCAAACCAAGATCGATCTCGGATGCACGACTGTAGCACAAAAGAGCCTCCTGGACCTTTACTGAACCGATGCTGCCATCTCCCTTGCTCTTATTTGAACCGCCCGTGCCCTTGCTTAAACCCCCTTTGCATTTCCTTAAATCGACCTTTCTTTTCCTTAAACTGTCCGTGTTCCTCCTGTTATTTATTTCTTCCTACCTTAAATCTCTTCAAAACAATCTCGAATGAAAGTTTAGTGTATATCATGCTGTGGCTCTTAAATGTGATGTTTAACATCACTCAATGCTTTAAATATCCACTTGAATTATTTTCAATTTTTACGTATTTTTTGTTTATGCTCGGTCCCAAAGTATTATGTAGTTTGAGGAAACTCGGAGAGCCATTGCAAAATTATGCTCTCGCCAACAGTGCTGCTCGATCATTAAATGCCTTGTGCCGAACTATTCGAGCGATGTGTGGAAAAGTTATGCATGATGCCGCTGACATTGGATATTCCGAAACATATCGTAGGCATTGCTTTCGACCCAAGTCCAGAGTGAATGTAGGCCTAAAAATTCTTCAAGCGATGACGATGTTCGCAGTTTTGTGCGGTGCAGTCGGCGAACAGAGCGCGGTTACCTCCACTGTCGGCTGCCTCAGAAACGCTTGCCAGGTTTCCTCCTTTGAAGTCGATGAAAACTCTTGGGCGTGTCGACGAGCGCATTATCTCTCTGATGAGGCCCAAATTGGCTCTGAATTTGCCTTGAAAAATGATCCTTTTGGCGGTCGCTACGCAAGAGACAGGATCGAACGATCGTTATTTGAAGGTTCGCCCACTAATGATCCCCTCCCTTTGTGGAAGATAAGGAACGTCAGAGACGCAGGACGCGACCAAAAGCCATTCAGCCCTCAACGCCCCGCTAAGAATAAAAAGTTCGGAGCTGGCGATTTCGATGACTATTCCTCCCAGGATGAATTGCTTCAACCAAAAGCGACTGCTTTCAGATCTGCTGCTTTTAAAAACTCGGACGTTGATATTGCGCATGGCCGGCCGAACAACCGGCGGCCAACCAACGAGTACGGAGAGCGCTACCTGCTCACAGAGGAAGATTTAAATAACCCAGATTTGATCCCATGGGGGTCTCCGGACCAAGACGCTCCCAGGCCTCGTGTTCCTCAGCTCCCTCATCGTGCCAAAGAGATCCCAGATCCTCTAAATTCAGGAAGATTACCTATCCCTCGCATACCTGAGAGGGTTCCTCTAGCAGGCGGGGCTGTGGGATCGAACCCGCTGTATCCCGGCCGCATCCCGAACTCGCGGAACGCGGCCGTCGAAGGATTTTTGGACCGCCAACCTGACGTGCAAGTCAGCGGCGTCGTAACAGTGAAAGAAGTCACGTGTAAGCCGGTCGGTGTGAAGCTGTCCAGTATAGAGCAAGTCTGTCCAGAACAACTCAGAAGTCTTGCTTACCTCGTCAGAAAAATGTGAGATACTAATTTTATTAAATGCATGTTTTTCTAAATTCCTCATCTATTGCATTTCTTCCAACCCATGAAGAAACTTTGTCTTTCGTTTACTTTCTAGATTCACTCAAGAAATAAAAGCTAACTAGACTGACCTATGGCTAACTCAGTTCAAATTAGTTGACTAGGTGGGTATTCTCGTCCACCTCACGGGTGTAGTTGCATGGGAAATTCGGTGGTTGTCCGACAGCTGATATGAAGTGCCGAGCAGTGAGCGCTTGCTGTTGCTATATTTGTCGGGTGAACCTGAGTTGTACTAATTTGCTCAAATGACGTCAGTTGTTCACTGTTGTTGCAGTGTACGTTTGGGTGCGAGTCGTAAGTAAGTGTATATCTGTCGGAGTGGATTTGAGTACGAGTCGGAGGCTAGTATATTTCGAAATTGTTTGGGTGCGAGTCGTTTGTGAGTGTGCATCGCAGTGGTTTGAGTGTTAGTCGTAGGTGAGTTGTTTGGGTGTTAGTCGGAAGCCAGTATATGTCGGAGTTGTTAGTGTTAGTCGTAGGTGAGTGTACGTCGTAGTGGTTCAGGTGTACGTTGTAGGTGAGTGCATTTCACTCTTGTTTCACAAAGGTTTGAAGCTGACAGTATACCGTACATTTCTTTATTGTCTGAATTTGTGTTGGAAGCGAATGTAAATCACAATGGTTTTGTGCACGCCATACTGATAAAAATAGCTTGGTATGTCTGTTTTTGCCTGTTCAAGCGTTCAGATGGTTACCAGCCTTTTTAAGCGAATTTTAATTGTGTATCTCGATGGCTAGTCTTTGAATTCTGTTTGAATTTATGCTACTTAGTAAACGGGCTGACACACCACGTGCATTGAATTTACTGCGAGCATGTCGCAAAGAATTAAATTTTTGCGAGTGATAATAATAGACTATAAGTTTTCTCTTAGCGTCTCCTAAATGCAATAACTTACAGTATATTGTCTTTGGTCTTAATCTCCTTCAACGATGAATGTCTTGTATCCGCAATAATATTTTAGCAATACAGATTTGCCTACTCACCACCAGTATAACAACATAATTATGACATAAGTAACGTATTGAGTAGGATAGACTCGCGGTTCACTACCCGCATCGCACTGTTGGTACAAACTGCAGTGTCACCGAGAAAGAATGTGATAACATATCTAATGCTATATGTCCAATAAATGAATTTTCCATGTTACCTTAACTGTATTCTTTTGCTCAGCGATCTCTCTGGCAACGACATCACGGTTATCAAGAGGGACGACTTGGTGCCGTATGCTTGCCTCCGCAAACTGTGAGTACATCCTTAGTATCCTTAGTATTTGTCTTAGTATCCTTAGTATTTGTCTTAGTATCCTTAGTATTTGTCTTAGTATCCTTAGTATTTGTCTTAGTATCCTTAGTATTTGTCTTAGTATCCTCTGGCAACGACATCACGGTTATCAAGAGGGACGACTTGGTGCCGTATGCTTGCCTCCGCAAACTGTGAGTACATCCTTAGTATCCTTAGTATTTCTGGGATGGATCGCCGCCTCTTATTATTCAGAACACATCGGCTGTCTTCAGAAAGTCATTTATTTGAATACCAGCTCCGAACACTGACACCAATTCCAGTCATTTTGGAACTGATTGCGTTCATGTTAGTGATAGCGCTGGACTATCTTCATGTAAAACATGATCATTACAAACTACTTTTCCGTACAATAATATCCTCTTTGCTGAACACTTTCATGTGAAGAAAACATTTATGTTTTACCAACGTAGAAAAAATATACTAACGAAGCATTTCCTTTTACTACTTCATCGCTCGTTACTCATTGCTTACTTCTTTATATTGTTACGCACATTTTAATTGAACAAGTCCTCTTAAAGGGTTTGGTTTTCTTTTCATACCTGAATAAACTTAGTGTATGTATTTCTGTTTCGCAATTGTGTTTTTATTTTATTTTATTTCGGTAACATGTTCCAAATTCCTTTTGCTGTAACCGTTCAGGAGGAGCCTATCATGGATTTTATTAAGTTTACGAAGCCTTGGCCTACTTTGTTTTCCGTTCATCTGTATTATCAGTATAGTAATTTCAAAATTGGCAATTTCTTTAAATGAGCGTGACATGATAACAATTTATTGAAACAAGCCCGAGCGTCCAATAGTCTGCTCATATATCGGTTTAATTTGGCATCGGTATATAACTGAATATCGGTAAAATGTTGATTGGTTCTAATCATCAATTCATCTTTGACTGTCGGTGTCAGGGCCGAAATGCTACTATTCGAAGACTGCAGAGACCCTATACAGTCTTGTTAAAACCGAAGGTAATCAGTTGGATAACGTAAGACTATCTTATCAAATGTATTGCTTGCTGCAGATCGAGTTGCTTGCTAATCCTTTTTCAGTCTCATCGCTGATTTGTTCCTCCATCTTGCATTATTAGGTTGCGCAGGGCTGACTTGCATTTGTTTCAGGCATGATGTGACCGCTTGTGCATATAGGAACTGTAGCAGCTGTGGAGTAATTAATTAAGTTCCGCAGCCCACTTGTATTATTTTAATGTGAAGCATCTGAAACTTTTATTAGCCTTCATGCACGCAAAACGAATCTTTAATAGATTTAAGTATCCTACTTTCCTACCCAACATTAAAATTTCCAAGCTTTTGCCCCGCGGCAGCGGCGTCCTCGATCGTGCGGTGGTCGTTAGCTCTGCAATGTCGTAAATTTTGCAGCAGTCGTTAGTTCTGGGACGTTCTGTTTTTCGATGGTCGTAAGTTCCGCAGTAGTCGTTAGTGTTGTGGTGGTCGTTTGTTCTGTACGTGGTGGTGTCAGGTTGTCGTATGTCACCACCCATACCTTCAGTAGCATTACCCGCGTCACCTTCCGTGATGTCAGTGTAGCAAGTCTATATAAGCTCCACAAGTATCACATGAAGCAGTCGCAGAATAAACTTTATTTGCTGCAGTCGCAGCCCAGCCTCTTTATTATACGTTCTTATGGCTCCGACTCTCGCTGGTCCGCTTGCGACCGTGTCGATATAGCTATCTGATCTATTCTTGAAATAATACCTCGCCGCGCCTATCTTAAATATGTAAGAATTAGAGTTATCACTCATTCATTCCTCCTTATTATATTATATGAACTATAATTCGAACCATAATTATATGAACTATAATTCAATGGTTTTCGGTTCTGCGAGTGTCTCGGAAAAGACGCTCGGGCAGAACTGGTCGTTTTTTCTGCGCTGTCGCACACTTTTCTATGTAGTAAGTTTATGCAATGATCACTAGTTTTGCGATTCTCTTAAATCCTTGATCGTAAATCAAGCCACGATTATAACTTCCGTATAACGTAATCGAATGTCTTGTTGATTGTAATCAATGCGACGGTCGTAAATCCCGGTATGAATTACCATCGATATCTCGCTATTACTGTTAATCTAGCGATCACCGTAAGTCGCACGAAATTAATTGATTAAAAAGACGATGATTGTTCCTCTCGCTGCGAATGTTAGGTGTGTGATTATCATTAATCAGGCGATGATGGTGACCAGCCAGTGATCTGAGGCCACCAATACAGCCTTTATGCCGCTATATCAACTCTATAACGTATTATTGAACCGTGATGTCTCAATACGCAGCCATGTGATCGTCATAGGCAAACTCAGCACACGGATACCAGACAAGAAAGTTCGGTGTCCTCTTCAAGTTGAAGAAGTCTCAAGAGAAATTATTAATTCAGTGTCACAATAACATGCTTATAAATACTGATACCCAAGCATGCCAGGCAGCGAACGTAGAACAATTAAATATGTAATTAAGTACCACCTCAGAATGTATGAGATGCTTGGGTTTTCCTTTTGCTCCTGAAGTCCCTCAAAGACCTAGAATTTTGCATGCCTCGTAAGTGGCTCTCCCGTGGCCATTAGTTAGTATATCCTCTCCGTGCACTTTACTTTGAGTACTCGATGCTTTTTTACTTTACTCTCCATGAATATTAAATAAATGTTAACTAGACTGCCGTGCAGCAATTCCTTGAGAGAACACCAGACGAGTTACGCACTCGGGGGCTCTCAACTTTGGCACTTTTCTGTACTTGAGCATAAAGTTGCTCGCTTTATCTGCGCCGCGGGATGTTGCCGAGACCGCAATAACAGCGGGGTTCGATGCTCGTCTCGTACGGGGACCAAAACATTCATGGAACTACGTATTTGAATCTAGTTGGCATCTGAAAAATTGTTCGGCTACCTGGAAATTCGAAATTAATTCTTTGATGATAAGTCGCAGGTGTGTAAACAAGCATACTCTGGCATCTAATTGTAGCATCATAATACTTGAACAAATATTCCTTGCCAAGTATAATCTAACAGCTCCTCCTATTTCTAAGGGAAAATGTTATAAAACCAACATTCATCGTAAGAATAATTAAGGGCAGTGGACAGTACTGCAATATTCTTGCGCTCGTGTGACAGATAAAAAATAATAATAATGAATCCTGCACAATAATGACATTACAGCAGAACTGGAGTAATTAGCATTAATAAATGTCGAGCGTTGTGATCGCCAGCGACCATGTCGTAAACGTACATGGTTCCATTTAGCTGTTTTTATGACAACGACGTTATGAAAGTGAGATATTGTTCATATGTTTGCAGATGCAGAGAACAGAATCAAATTATCAGATATTCAATACGGATCGAATATAACCACTCACAGCTTGGACATCAGAATAAATGAAATGTATGAAATAGCCACGAAAACCATGTTTATTATAGAAGAGGTATTTACTGATCATAGATGTGATAAATTCCTTATCTGTGTTATTACGTTCAAAGAGTTTCTTAATCAAAAGCCAGGGGATATGAGAACATCTCATGACCTGACAGCCGTCTGGTCAAGTTCCATCGTTAGCTTTCTTGCCTGAAAATCTTGGGATTGTTTTCTGCCTTGGAAAAACACAGGACGGGCCATGCAATGGCTCGGCGTGGAATGGAAGTGCGGGGGCTGTTCTGCTCCGCGTGTGTCCGGATTGCCCTTTTTTTTTTGCTCTTTTTTTGCCTTTTTTTTTTTTTTAAGAAAACCGAGCTTCACCAGCTGAAATACTTAATTGTTTTTAGTTGAATGTCTGTATTTCTTGCGACCTTATCGTACTAAAGAAAGTAATTTATATACTACTACAAAG
Organism: Hyalella azteca; assembly: GCF_000764305.2. NCBI lineage: Eukaryota > Metazoa > Arthropoda > Malacostraca > Amphipoda > Hyalellidae > Hyalella > Hyalella azteca. The sequence goes on along the minus strand of NW_025947285.1, from coordinate 89,676 downwards.
TAAAACCATCGTAAGTCATGATCAAGTGATCATGAGTCATGCATGTTGCTGACTTGAATTTTAATGAAAATACTTTGATGTACTTCGCTTGGATGGTTTAATACGAGTCTTGGAAGCAATTTTTTATTCTGTTTAAATAACTTTATTTCTATTACTTAACTTACTCTCGCGAGTAAAGATCTACTAAAACCTTGTTTTTCTCGCGTGTGCACGAACTGAAATTGATGTTAGATCGCTATAGTCCTCGCCACGTCGACATGTTTAAAAGCTTAGCAGGGGTGAAGCTTTGCAGGAGTAACTTTTAGTTCATCGTTCTCATTTTACACATCTTGTTGTACGCGACTTATCATGATTTACTTAGGACTTATCATGATATACTTAAAACTTATCATGATTTACTTGGAACTTATCGTGATTTACTTAGAACTTATCATGATATACTTAAAATGTATCATGATTTACTTAGAACTTATCGTGATTTACCTAGAACTTAGGATTTACTTAGAACTTATCAGGATTTACAAAAAACTTATCGTGATTTACTTAGAACTTATCATGATTTACTTAGAACTTATCACGATTCACTTTGAACTTATCACGATTTACCTAGAACTTTTCATGATTTACTTAGAACTTATCACGATTTACTTAGAACTTATCACGATTTACTTAGAACTCATCACGAATTACTTAGAACTTATCACGAATTACTTAGAACTTATCACGATTCACTTAGTACATATCACGATTCACTTAGAACTTATCACGATTTACTTAAAACTTGTCATGATACGCTTAAATGGGCAAGTTCAACTGGCTATACACAACTCCTATTGTGTAACTGGGCATGCTTGAATAGTTATACGTATTAACTGCTTACTAGTATGATTAACTTGAACACGTCTGGTTACACACAACTGCTTTACTCAATTGGCTTAGCACAACTTGTATCTCCCTGTTAGTGGTTATTTCAATTGAAAAGCACACAAACATCGAAGTGATGATCAGCACAAACAGAGCACAGCCTGAGCGCCACAAGCCTAATCAAGTTTCATTAAAGCCATCAGGGCTGAAGTGTCTTTGTTGCGCCTCGCGCCGAGCGCTAACGACCAAACCAGGCGCCATAATTTGCTAACGACCTGCCATGTTACGCTGGGAGTGTTGGGCTTATGCACAAACCCTGCCATACTTGCTGCATCGAGGGTATATTTACATTTTCACATGTATATGTTCACATTTTAGTTAGTATTTACATTTAGATAAATTGTTACGTATTAAAAAATGTTGAGTAAGGTAAATCCATACATTTTTCTAAATTTTTATATTATAATTAATGTTGATATTTTAATTTATATTATATTTACATTGATTTGGTTCTAAATAATAATGCTATAGCTACGTGTACGAATAGGGCGTGGGTCACGAATAAACACTTAATTTGTCGAAGCGGTGAACGGTGACAATTTGATAGTCAAATCAATAGACAAACGAAAACTTTTTAATTTATTCATTTTCTAACGCTCAAGTTTGATTTTGATATAACACTGATGTTAGGATGTTAGTTAAATACATGTTTATTAATGAAAGCATAATGCAGAAATGTTTTTCAATGTCTCTAGTTCTCTAGTGCATATTGCGATGTTGTTAATGCTGAGCTGCAACTAGCACTAGAACTAGCGTGCACGCAATCAGCGAATCGAAGATATTGCCCCGCGTGTAGCCGACGCCTGATCAACACAGCTAGGGCCCTAATATTGACGCTCGCTCTTTAATTATTCAAGGTCTCTATTGGTGGTCTGTCCTTTAGACTTTTTATCCGAGGACTGTGGCAATTTGTTGTAAATAAATAATTTTTCTAATGAAACGTGGCTGCATAAAAAACGTGGCTCACTATAGAACGTGGCTCGACAATCATTTATGGCTCAGATATCCATGATATGTCGACCTTTGAAAGCAATTGAATATCTTCAGTGCATCGCCAGTGTTATACTTTATCCGAGAATGCTTTGGAAATTAACACATTCCGAAGCTACTACTGTTTAATGGCTAAAAAAACGAGAACCATTATCCTTCTGCAGTGGAAGTTCTCTTTCTCTCTCCTAATCGAGTACACAAATTAAAGTTGCAACCTAAATCAACGACGGAAAATTTAGCCGTTGTGTGATACGGCCATCACTGGACGGATCTTTGTTGATGTCAGAGGATTGTATTTGCTTATCCTTCATTGCGGCAATGTGCTCGCTTATGACCGCGCTCTTAGCTTGATGACCTGGGATATGGTGTGGCGACAGTGTGTAACCCCATCTCCCTGCCGCAACACCTCTCTGCCGTAACCCCCTCTCCCTGCCGCAACACCTCTCTGCCGTAACCCCCTCTCCCTGCCGCAACACCTCTCTGCCGTAACCCCATCTCCCTGCCGCAACACCTCTCTGCCGTAACCCCCTCTCCCTGCCGCAACACCTCTCTGCCGTAACCCCATCTCCCTGCCACAACACCTCTCTGCCGTAACCCCCTCTCCCTGCCGCAACACCTCTCTGCCGTAACCACCTATCCTGCCACAACACCTCTCTGCCCTAACCCCCTATCCTGCCGCAAGATTCACCTGTGCAACCCTCCTTGCTGTAGACCCTCTCCCTGCCGCAACACCCCGTCGCGTGGTGCGTGTTGTGGTCGCGTTAGCGCCGGGTTGTCGCGTCTGCCGCCGCTGCTTATCAGGCCCTTGTTTCTTCACCTGCTGTCTATGGTATAGCCTCGCAAATTTTTGTATAGATTTTTTATCTGACTTGTTGCCAAATATTGCCAGAATGTCGCATCGTTGAATGTTTCTCTAATAGTGTCTTTTAAACTTGATCCAGGTTATAAAATTTTAAATATTTTAGTTTAAACTCGTTCTACGACAATTGCAATAATTTTCACCCCATTGAATGTTAATCTGATTATAATTCCAGCCGCTTATAAACCATACGAGTAGCTCGTAGGTATGAATTTTGGGCGTGCCTCCGCAGTTTGAAAATCGAGTTACTGGAATGCGGTTTACCCTTTTTTCAGCCTACGGCAACCAGGGCCCATACTTTCATATAAAGTTAAGAGATCGTAAGTTCATTAGCCAACCATTGACCGCCTTTCAAGCAAAATACACCAATCATAGTCAAGAAATTAAAACGTGAGTACTTACGTTCACATAGCGAATTGTGAAAGTATGGCCCCAGCACTCAATCGCGCCGACGTTCACCCTAATGACACAGCGTTAAGTCTGCTGTTACATTGCCCTTATTATTAATATTAACTCAAACCTCGATATTATTCAATAACTTCCAAAATTACATTCCGATTAATTCTTCGGATGGAACCGGCTTTCCACAACCTGGACTCGGCCATCTGCTTTATTTCGACGCGAACAGATTTCTTGGGAATGGCTTGGCAAAAAATAGAAAGAACGAATGACTCGTAATGAGCGGCTGACCAAGCTGTTCCATGCCCACTCTCCATAACGCTGGAATGAGGACCTAGCGTGACATGCGACAAGCACCGTGCAAGAAATGAGAAGGATTCATTTGCAAGCTTATATGCACTTCAACACATGTTCGTTTCAACACTCGTGCTTTGCGTGTGCGTCAAAACGCGTGCATCGGATATTTGTCAACACTGCGTTATTTTCAACACGATCACGTTTCGTTTGTCAACACGCTTGCGCTACGTGTACATCAGAACCTGTACATGTTACGATCTGGCTGGCTTGGCATGTACGAAAACTCGCTTGCGTTGCCAATACGTCAACATGCTCACGTTCCCTTGCTTCAACATTCAAGTTTTGGATGCGATGACGCTTCAAGAAGCATTTCGAATGTTTGTTAGGCTGTATGTGCAAAGAAACGGGGCTAATGCGACCAATTCAATGATTAAATTAGCATTTTCTGAGTCTGGACGGAGTTCCTTCCGAAGGAGAGTTCGGCCGGGTACGTGCCAGGCATTTCCCAATCACGGTTCAGTCCAATATTCATTAATGTATTTCTATAGAAGCAGTCACATCGTTGGCAAGGCAGATGCCTTGCACGCTTAATGCAGTGAATGACAGTCACGGTCCATTCCCTGACCGGCACATTCACGTGTTCAGTCCGGTCACGGGCTGCCCCCCACTTCAGTTCCTATTTCGTATCACGTGACATGCCAATTACGCAGCGTTGCTGACTAGGATATTTACGTACAAGTTTTATAAAATCTAGTATGTTGAACTGATGCACGGTATAGATATTTTTGATTTGTCAAAATTGCTAAAATCAAGTTTGTTGAGCTGTCAATCTGATATAATCCGCAAAAAACTAGTTGGCAACGCTGCAGTCACGTCCCGGTCAAAATATATTTTGCATTGATCGTAGCTAGCATGGCAGGTGCCTTGCACGGCTGGTTTGAATACTTATATAAAAATGTATTAAAGAATATCAGACTGGACCGTGACTGGCACGTGCCCGGCAGTATGTATATGGAGTGAACCAAGCCAAGTGAACAAATGAGGAAATCATAAATCAACTCGTCAGCCTGAAAATAATTTGCTGGAGAAAGCATTCGATGCTTGATTTATCAGTTCTGAAATGATTATTTTTCATTCATGTGTAATGATGAGGTAAATCTTGACATTTTATAGATAATGCATGTGATGCTATAGGTTCAATTGAATATTTTTGGAACTACTGCTTCGGTGTCTGATCTTGGTTAGGATAATTAGAAAAAAATGTTTTTGACGCTATTCCTGCTGAGAAAATCCTAAATCCTGCAGCTGCTTTAGCACCGGGGAAGACGCTGCAACTACAGTTCTTTCTATTTATCTAGAATATATCATATATAAAACACAAAATAGTAAAACGAGCTCAAATTTATTCATTCTATTATATAATCATTTGAACAATATCTGATGTAAATATGTTGCTTCAGACATGCCTTCTGCTAAGTTTCAAGAACTGTCTATTGAAACTTATATAAATAGATTTAAGCTTTGTTCTGATTGAAAAATATGCTCCGTCATGCTGTGGAAAGTATTATATTTATTTAATAATTGCGTATATTCCAAAGAGGTATCGTAGGTATATAGACTGTGCTGGCAATGAATTTAACCTAATGATTCCGCCGGGTTTGTTGGCTGTTATTCGATTTAGTTGGGGTAAACTATGTCGAAGAGGAAGTAAAGTAGGCTTAAACGATGGGTCAAACGTGCTGGAAAGTGCCGAGTCTTATTTGAAGTTTGGTCTATGATTAAGTGGGGTTAATCATGCTGATTGACTTAGATTGAATATACTGGGCAATTTGCATTCGTGGAATCTGTATTTGAGTATGTTCAGTATGAAAATAACGGGAATATTTTGTAGTCCTTGAAGCAATTTCAATGTCTGGAGGAGCAAGTTTTTGCCAAATTAATTGATATAAATGTATAGAAGTAATGCGGTTGAGAAGTCTCTGAATCACATTGATTTGAAATACCTGTTCTATAGATGACTCAATAACGACATTGGTGCCATAACACTCACGTCCCTGCATATTTTTTATTTGTTATCTAGTCTCAAGATGATGCCTCAAGCACGAATGGACTATAGTTGATAGAATGTACTATGCTCAATAACCACTTATAGGATATCTAAGAATTAAAATGAGGTTNTATAGTTGATATAATGTACTATGCTCAATAACCACTTATATGACATCTAAGAATTAAAATGAGTTTTTTCTTCATTCTTTGTATAAGAGAGGTCATCACAGCTTCCGACGCCTGTTTTAGTTAGGCATTGTAGGTGTTTAATTGCTCTTGATGCGTGCAGATCGCGCGTCCCAAGTTATTATCGATGAGAACAATAAGCCAATAGTAGAGGCGTGTTATGAAAGTTCAATACGACAGCATTATGGAGGTGTCGGCACTGTAGATCAATGTCCTAGTCTAGCTGCTTTTGTTCTGTTGTACAGTTTTTAGTTCCTTATCCTTGGGCATGGGCATGTCAAATTGAACTATTATTTTTTAGCGCATTTTCTCATTTATGGAAAAAATGCACTATTGTGCTCGCCATGTCCGTCCGTCTGTCCGTCCGTGAGTTCACGTTTTCGTCGACGAGAAAAATGCTCGTCGACGAAAATCACTCACTGCAGTGAGTACTGAGTTATATTTTTGGTTAAAATAGTTAAGTATGTTGGACGGCACAAATGTTGTTTGGAATATATTATATATCATATTTACATAATTTAATGGCATACAAAGCCTCATGGTACTCTGATATTGATCTAAAGTCTAAACTAAGCACAAATCTTTTTTACACCCGTATTGCGCGTTTGCACATAAATTTTGAGTACACTTCATTAGGTATTCTAAGCCAGTGTTGTTCAAGGCATCGTGCGCCGCACTTTGAAGCTTGTGCCTGAGCCTCCCTTCTGGCCTCCGTATAACCGCAATAGCATCGCAGAAGCGCTTTGAACTTTTCTTCTGCCTGTGGTTCGGATGCGGCCTAAATTTACCTCACTTTTTGCCCAGTATTCTGAGCTGTGAAGGCAGGCCCTTATCCAGTTTAGAAGAACTTCATTGCATTCTGAATCGACCACAAATTTCACGCGAAAGATGTTATTTGCTGAAAATTTTGCGTTCAGTACGGTTGGATATCGAGCACTCATTTTCCCTCGATATTGCAAGATGCTCTAATTTATTGATGCCTGAATTAAGCATTAACTTGAACCGCATTAATTAAATGATTAGTTTTGCTTTAAATACTTACTATGTTAGTATTTTCCAACTGTACGAGTAAGTGTGTGTGAAGGTGTTGGGGGATTTTTGCATGTTAAAAATCATCCCCCAACACCTTCATTACATTTTGTTTTGAAAATGTAGTGTTATTTTCCCTATTACATACTGTTTTATTCTATCAAATCTTAGGCTCATACACTCTTGAAATTTGCGAGTTATTGAAGAAAGCATAGAAAAGAAAGGGTGTATGAATAATTTTGTCGCTAACTGTATAGGTGAACCTGGTGATCTTGGGGTGGGTTATGACCATTCGACGAGCCTTGAAATTTTGTAGATTAAAAATGTTCCAGTTTATTCAGAGTAGTCTTCTTTTGCCCGTAGACTTTGGTTCTGTACGTTCACACCGTGGCAAATTCACTTTTACAAACGAGCATTATATACACTTCGTTCATAGCGCGTTGTTAGCCTAATTCCATGTATAGCACTGTAATATAGTTGCATAATCAAATGAGTGAACAAATGAAGGGACTGCGATACAAATTTTCGGCAGTACGACAGGAAGAAAAGTTGAAAAAGCTGATAGTTGTTCCCGCGTAGGCCTGACTACTCGATATGCAAATGACGGCTCCGACACGGCCTAGCCGCCGCTCCTTATACGTATTCTAGAGGCACCATCATGAGCCTGACGCTGCGTTTCTGGCTGATAAAGAATCCAATACCGTCCGCACTCGCCGGAAAACTCCGTGTCGGATTCATTCAATTGCTTTTATGTCCCATAGAGACGCATAAGTATATTACCAGTCGCCATTCAACGGCTAAATATATGCTTGTTTTGAACGAGGTGCTGGAATCATGATGTCAAGTTGTTCTACAAATTCATTAAAATATATCCTTTAACATGAATTTTGTATTGACACAGCACCTGTGAAAACCAAGCGCGCAATAAGGCGTACGTAAACTGGTCTCATGGAGACCGTAGTCAGGGATCTAATGGTTCTTTGCTGTAGCCTCTGTTATATTGAAGTTATCTTTTTCAGTGCCATCTGTATTTATCTTGTTATATTGTCTAAAAACTTAAAAGCAAAGAAAACTCCACAAAAATTCATAGTATCTTTAAAGAAAACGTTTCGGAGTCCAGCTCCATCGTCAGTTCGAAAATTCTAGAATACAGATAAATCAGTAATTAGTACAGCCATGATTGCAACAAAAAACCTAAGCTGTAAAACCTATCTATTTACAATTTCCAGCGGGTAAGAGCTAAAAGCTAAATTCAAACTAGGCCTCTGTTTAAAAATATACAATGATTCTAAAATGCGCAAATCAGAAACACCGGAACTGGAAGCTAAAACTTTGAAGTCACTGTCAGACACTGGGACATCGCATTAAGTTTTTAGTGAATTTGCGATTAAAGCAAACAAGTGACATTATTACTTTGTTATATTGTGTTTATCTTTTTTTCGTTTATCTTTTTCTTTCGTTGTATTCCGGACCTGTCACGCCGAAATTCGCCCTGCGCTGAGGTCAATTTACTTAGCAGGACCAAATGTTGTTTCGCGGTCTTCGTATTTTGCATGCGTGTGTGATTAGGCGGGATTCGTTTTTTAGATTTAACTAAAGAATAAAAAATTTCGATGCTAAGTGGCACGGTAAATAGGTTATTTTTCACTGAAATAACGTAAGTGTGGCTACTTTTGTGTAACGCTTCAGCGTATTAAGATGTATTATGTGAGAAGCATGTATTAATGCTGTGAGCAGCCGCGTTACTGGAGCAGTTAAAAACAGTTTTTCGTAATTTATATCGATAGTTCGTATTGTTACATCGACGCTATGTTATGACACTGGAGGTTTCTTTATCAAAGACTAGGTGCTCCTGTGACTATAGATTCTTGAAAAAAAGTTTGTTTGTTGTTTATATAGTTGGTTCGTGATGATACTGATATTCATCTATATAGGTTTATACATCTATATATGTACGACGACATGTCAATAGTACCGAGTGCCGTCGCTCTATGATCAGTGCAGGTCTGAAATTATAAGCACTGACTTTCAGCAGTCGTATGAACGAGCCGAGGGCCTTCTGGAGTCGTCGTGTAGCCCTGCATGCGTTCATGGAGGGACCCAGGGCCCATGCTTTCAAAAAAAGTTGAGAGATCGTAAGTTCATCAGCCAATCATTGACGGCCTTTCAAGCAAGATCCACCAATCATAGACAAGAAAATAGAGCGGAAGTACTTACGTTCACTTAGCGAATTTTGAAAGTATGGCCACGCACTCTGAGTAAAAAGCGAGAAATTGTCCCAATAGTGAGGCACTTTTTATTTATGTCCGATCCTGACCCATATCGACTCTTACCCCAATATCAGTGCTACGTGCAGGAATTAATTGTCACTATTTAGACACTATAACCACCAATTTTTTGAGTGTGCCTGTGACGCACGCTAACTGCGCATGCCTTGATTGCAGAATGAAGGTCTAACACTGCCATTTTTCCATTAATATGCATTGGTTTAAATTCCTAAATTATATCCTTCCCAGTTTAGGTCGCTATTTGACTCGTTTGATTTTTCAACTCAAATAAACGGCTTGGCCCATCTTTAGTTGAGTTCTCATCCAAATTACTCACGGAAGCCGGTGAAATTTATTTTATTCATTGAAAATTACGATTATTTATTACATGCATGCATACGAAACGACAAAAATTAATTTGATATCTTGACGCCGATTTAAAAAAAAGGAATAATCTGGACTCCTCTTTCGAGAGGTGAATGGAGGCGAGTAAGTAGAGGGAAGACCCCGTGGCCATAAAGACAATTGCAGGAGCGGGCGAGGTCGCCAATATTGACACGAAGGGAGCGAACAGATCGGAAGGCCGACGGTTTGGCCATATTTTGGCCCTAATTGGCAGGAGGCCTTCATTCACGGCCTGTACCGCCATCTTGGTGTGGGGTGCTGCTCATGTTATAGGACACTGCATTGTTTCATGAAATTGTACTTAAGCGAGCCAATTTAGAAACTGCGGCTTCCGAATCCTATTTGTTTGTGTTCAAGTTGATTTGAAATGATGCGTGAAATGATCACTTCACCATATTTTTTTCAGCCGCTACCACTCAAAGGGGTCTTCTGACGTGTGTCTGTGCTTGTCAGAAGTCCTATATAGGATCTTCCATTTCGAAGATGAGGTTCATACTTGACATGAGGTGCGAGATAGCATAATAGCAGAAGCTCTAGCAAGCCGTGTGGCCGTGACACTAGCTTTCCAGACGCTATTTCTTCCTTCATTTGCTGGTCTACTTCCTGGTCTCGCTACCTTCCTTCGGCCTCGAGACGCTGCAGTCCCCTCGTCCTTGCAGGTCCCAGGCGACCGATGACGCCGCGCCACCGCCGTAAATCCCTTGGCTTTTGCTGCTACCGCTCCAAGACGACACGCTGTTCCCATCCCCTAATCCCCCATCACCGTTCCTGGGCTATAGAACCTTTTCCCCGTACCTTCATCATCACGCACGTTTCCCCATATCATCCGTTCTTACTTATTTGCACATAGTTACTGTATCGACGCTCCTCCGCGTCTTGAATATACTCCGCATTTTAGGGATGGGATGATTCTGCACTCCTACGTATTCCCCACATCTCCAAGCATTAGTTTGTACGCGACAACTTTCATAAATTGAATTTTACGTGGATGTTTATGTTCCACCTCTCCATATGATTCCAATCTCTGCCTTTTCCTTCCAAAACATAGCTAACGGCTATCACTTCCAATCTTCAGTTTGCATCTTACATCCATTTTCCAACTAAAATGCGTTTCATAGACTATTCGAAGTCGTTGGTAAGAGTATCACTTGCCATATATGCCTGCTAGCGGTACCTACCTTCACTGTATACGCAAAACACACCGATGAAGTACGCACTTCACCATCAGCATTGAGACGACTCAAGTGCATCATACGCGTCTCTAGATTTGAAGTGTCCGTGAAACTCGGTCGATTTTTTACAATGATCGAAGCCTCATTTCCCAATAGCTACTTAAAAGCTGCGCCGCTCGTTTCTGCTCGAGCTGCTCAAGTAATAAAGTCTCATCGGGTCTGAGATATTGACGCTTGCTTGTGAGGAAGCTTACTTCGCCTGTGAGGGAGCCGTTAATTTCACGCCCGGAAAATTTCGGGTTTGAAAAATTGTTAATTTTTTCCCCGGGTGCTTGGCTGGAACGGATCGGGAGTTGACTAAAGGTGGAGAGAAAGGATGAGGGATTTGATGAGGTTGAGAGGATAATGAGCCATGCATAAGGATGAATAAGGACGGATATTTAAAAAGGATGTGCTGGAATACATAATGAATTGTGGATAGACTCATTATATTAGTTTTGAGGAATGTACTGTAGTGTTGGTATAATGTACATTGAAGAATACTTCGAAAGGCATGATGGCGTATGCAGACAAGAATATAAGGGAGAGGGAGAATAAAAAGGAAGTAGATGTTGGGAACAGAGGGGAAAGACATGAAAAGATGCAAGAAAGTTACGATTAAGCAGAGCGAAGGAACACAAAAATGCGTGGATAAATAGCGGCAACATTTCTGTACCGGGGAATCGTTTGCGCTCACTTCAGGAGGATATTTTGTTCGATTAAATTAGATTGGATGGAGAAGTATTTTAAGTGGGAGTGTTTACGACGTGAAGGTAGTTGTGAAGGCGCCGAGTTCCTGGCATGGAAGGAGCCTAGGTATTACAGGGAAGCTCTGAAGGACTCGCTCTCGTGTCCTGAATTGAGGTAATGCGAAGTCAATGGAGCTGGCGCAGCTGTGGCAAACACGCTTAATGAACAGTCGATATTCGCGCCGCCACCGCGACGATATTGCGGATGAACTCACGTGCTACCGTTGAATAAATCACTTGTTCAACGGGTGTACACTAGCTCCATGCTATCGCTCAAACTTTTGTCGTTGTTGAATTAATATGCCTGCTAAATGACGGCTGCTGCGTGATGTTAGTCACGCATGTCCTCTCAGCTGCGTGACGCTAATCAAGCCTGCACTCCTCTAAGCTTTAGTGTCGCAGTCTGTCCGAACGCTCAGAGACGCACAGCTGTTTACGTATCGTGTGCCGCGGCTTAGCCTCAAGCCCCAGCCCATCTCTATATAGCCATTACCACGCAAACTTTTGGTGTAGTGTTTACGACCTCAGCCACCACCACTGCGCTAACCTTGCCAGATCTCTGTGGCAGTTGAGCATACGACGGCATCATGGTGCTTGATTCTATTGGGCGCTTTTGCTACTTTTTTGCTTATCTATAAAGCTAATTTCTGATCTTGAATTTCGTCATTAATTCTTATCTCATCGCTCATTGGTTGTTTCAAGTGTGATCGAGACCAAGACCCTGCTGAGATTAAAAATTCGGAGTAGATATCATTAGAGTATTCGTTGATTATTATGATTTTGAGTTAATTTGATTACCATCAATTTAAATTTTTTTCTATATTCGCAAGGACTCAAAAATGTTTTCGCTCATATTTCGTTATTGATACCTACAATTCTACATCAATATAATTGTTGACATAAAATATTTTATTTCCACCATTTCGGTCTCTTCGTGGTCCGTCCCATATGCTTTAGTTGGCCTGTTTTTTCCCTCGCTGCAAGCACCTATTTCCCTGCTTCCGTGCCTCCTTATCTCGCGTCCCATCTTTATCGCTGGTGACAGCGCCATGGGGGCGGCACACTAGTGACGCTTTTCATGCTACACGTCGCCATGTTGTCACACGCTTCACAAGTTTCAACGTATCAAAAGAACCGTGCCAACACGTTTTAATTGAGATGCCTATGTTTATGGCTTTTTAGCGCATTTTCTTATTTATGTAAAAAATGCACTATTGTGCTCGCCATGTCCGTCTGTCTGTCCGTTACTTCACGTTTTCGTCAACGAGAAAATGCGCTCTCTGTCACTCACTGCAGTGAGTACTGAGTTATATCTTTGTAATTTAACTTTAATTGCTAAGATATTGAGTTAATTCTAATAGGATGATATGTATTAAAGTTCACTTCAACTTGATGGCATTTCAATTTTTTCCAAGTCTTGATTGTTGATTTTCTCAATTTACTTGCTATGTTAGAAGCACCATCGGCAAGCGACATCAATCATGGCGGAGTCCCAGTCTGTCGTCTGCCAAAGCAAACTCTCGAATTTAATGGAATATAGAACGCTGCTCAAAATCCGATCTCGATCAACGGAAAGACGCTCGCTTTTCTTCGAATTTTGTTGCCGCAACATTTATGCCCACTAAAATGTGTCCAAATCTCGATATTTTCTGTTCAGAAACCGACATGAGAGCGGCACACGATGGAAAATGCTCCGTGATTTGGAGCTTGAGAATCGCTTTATGATAATTATTTTTGTGATACAAATTGCTTGTGCTTCAAAGGTTCATCGCCGAGCAAAATATAGTATTTAATATGAGAAACATGAGCTAATATTTGACTAAAAATATTGGATTGCGCATGAAATGACGTGAACTCCTGCGTTATATATTATGTATTGCAGGAGAAAAGTTCTTTGTCAATTGTTCGTTCAGTTAATGCTGAACCATGTTGAAACTGATGAATTGTTATCACTTTATTGATTACTGCATGAATCCTGCTGCTGCTTGCCCCCTATCATAGCAAACAACGCTTCGTATTCATGTTCACATCAAGTTTTACTCTCTAATCTAATTTGTTTACACCATTGTTTTGCACTAAAATTTGGAAAGCATTTCCTCCAAAACTCTTGAGGTCTCGAGAGGTTTCACGTTTCTTATAATGGATGGCAGCGCTGCTTCCATCATCGAGCGTCATGCTTATTACAGCTCGGTAGCTCTTCGGTGTCTGGTAACAGAAACGCGTCCGCGGTCAAGGCACCGTGTTAGACTCTTTGTAATGCTATCCATTGCAATTACTAGTGCTACACTTGGAGAAATGAGGGAGACTTTGTCTCAGTATAAATTAGTTAGACTTTGTAGCTAATGTGCATACCAGTGCTATACGTGCAGAAAGTGTGGCGCTATTTGTTCAATATGACCTAGTCGTTTTTGTGAGTGGCATGTGCCTTCGCAGTCAAATGAATAGTCACCAACAACAAAAAACTTGATTAAAAAACTTGATTGCTTTGTATTTAATTACCATTTGGCGTGAGGACGAGAGATGTCATCCGGAATTATTATTCCATTATTGCATCTTGCATTTAGTCTTTAGTCTTTTAAAGATCAGGTTGTTAGTGCAAAGTTCTTGAAAAAAAATTAGCTACCTCAGGAAAGTTTCAATACACGCTTTTAACGACATAACACCATCCGAAGCTTATAATTTGAATTTTCTGTGTTGGAGTTGGTAAGAAGGAGGACTTACATTGTAGCTTCAAAATTGGAAATTCAATTTGTCCGAATGAATTGCATGTCTCGGGATGGAAGGCTTATCCCCACCGCAGAAGTTAGCCTCAAATGAGACTCAGTAGCTTGGATTGGGGGTTGGATTGAGAGGAACCTCAACCCCGAGGGACTGGGCGTGACGAGCTCCGATGAACTCGAAGAGCTTTTGATTGCCCAGTTACTGCCTCTATAGAGTCGCTATATATGGTCTCATCAAAGGAGGTTTGCTGCACGCCACGGTATTCAGTACCGAAGCGATAATTACCGTCCTAAGGAAGTACGTAGCTATTCTTGGTATAGTATTTCACTCTTTAAATTCGAAAAACCAAGAGATTTAATGACGCTTAACGTTACTTTCTGATAGAAAAATACCGTTTTAGTTGGCAGAGAAGGAAGTTATAACCGCCTTTATATTATTGGTAGTATGCAATTCACCACGTGAGCAGCAATTTAAACTTCGCGGCCTATACAAAGCTAATCAGTAAAACGAAGTCAAACTGTCCTGTTTAGAGCTCATCAAGCGACAGTTGACGTATACAGCGACTGCTCGTCTCGTCTTGTTCCTATATATATCTTCGTATATAACTGCTATACCCATAAATGATATACGGTACTCGTGTCCTGAGTAACTAAGTACTTACTCAATTTTTGGATAGTTTCCAAGTGAATAGAAACTTAATTAAAAATAAATAAATATATAAAATATTATTTATATTTTAAAAATTTATTATTATATTTATATAATGTTGGTTATTTAATTTGGCTATAATGTTATAAAGCTACAAAAAGGTTACAATGGTGCAAAATACGTAACAGAGTAAAAAAGTGCGCGATAGTGACGCCCGTGCTGCTCTGACAGCGTCCTGTGCTGTTGGCTGCGATCGTGATGCTAAAATCTAAGTCATGGCGCAGTGTTTGACGTGGTGAGTGGCAGTTAGACGGCATCGAGTGCAGTCCTGCAGTGTTTGACGTGGTGAGTGGCAGTTAGACTGCATCGAGTGCAGTCCTGCCTTTGATTTATTAGGTGATTCAGTTCTCGCTCGTTTGTACTGTCAACACGAACCCTCGCTCAGCTAACGCTCGCCCTGCTCGCGAGCTACCGACTGGTGGCAGGTTTTTCTCTTATTGCTCAGGCTGCTTTTACTCTTGTTCGTTCACAGAGATTTTCTACACTTATTACAAAAGTACACCTATTTTTACTGTACATTATTATATCATTTTAACTTGATACTCATTATTATATTATTTTTCGAATTGTTGATGGAGCTGGTCATCCAAACGTTTACATTGACGATATGCTGTGTTTCTTTCCGCTTAAATTTTTTGTGAACTTGTGATTTAAGTATGAGACTAATGATGTAAGTACTTGTATTATTATATATTATTAATTATATATACTATTTGTTTGTGATGACAGGGAGATGCGAAGCAACGGCCTACACACGATACAGGACGGGGCTTTCAGGACGCTGTCAGACCTCCGAAGACTGTGAGTGTTGCGTTGCTTTTATGTTGAAAAATGATCCTCTCAGGTCTGTGTGAGAAATTTTGTAATGATTATAGATAGATTTCATAATTTGAGTTATGATTTCATAATTTAAATAGTAGATATAGTATGTACGGTACTCTGTAAAGTAATTGTATATGAGATTATTTTAGCGAGGTATTATAGGTTATAATTTTTACTTAGGTTATAATTTGACTGTAATGGAATTTGTAATTTTAGGTTATAATTCAAGTACTCATTTACTGTAGCCAAACTGAACATGATAAATAATCGTGTTTATGAGTGCATTTGTCGCTGCTCAATTCAGGCACTGATTTATTCTCGCTATTTGTTTGATGATATTCTAAATCTAGAGGCGTAATTTGTTCTTTTCTTCTTGTTCAAGCGCTGTTGCTTGCAATTCCTTGCGTTCACTTGGCGATGTCAAAGCTCCAGATTGTCACTGAAGCCCAAATCACTGCACCATTTTATTCAATGTCAAAGCTTATTTCGAGAAGTTGATTAGATTCTCTGTGGTAATTACGCCTGGTCAGATAAAAGGCTCGTGGAGCTTTGTGCGCGCTGCTGCAATATGCGGCAGCTGTGACAACCCAGGCGTGTAGTTCAGTCTACGGTGAATGTGCTTCAAGTTTCACTTAATCCTGGCGTATGGCTTAATTATTCTGCACGAGCTTTCATTTACTCCTGGCTGTGTTTTTTTCATACATGCGCTGCATTTGTATGTCCTTATGTTGGTATTCCTAAATCAAATTTTGGGATGCACGCGCCTTTTTCGTCGTCACATCTGTGTTAGTTTTCGCGAATTCTGTGCTTATATACTTACGATCAGGTATTAATAAAAATAGTTTTTTTTTATTTTGCCGATAATATCTATTATTGCCGATGGTTTCTGTCATGTTGCCGATGATTTCTGTTATTTTGCCTGTGATTTCTGTTATTTTACCAATGATTTCTGTTATATTGCCGATTAAATCTGTTATTATGCCGATGATTAGCCTAAATGATTAAGTTATTCGTGTCGGCAGAGACTTGAGTAGCAACAACCTCACCGTCCTCACCGGCAGTCAGCTGGCAGGTCTCCACAATCTCAAACGAATGTGAGTTTCCCTTCATAACAAATATATTTTCACGAAATATAGAGCAGAATAAATGCACGGATAATTTAATGGGTGCCTACAACAACTGCCAAATAAACTGATATTCATTTGACTTGTTCTCCCCTAAATGCTTCATGGCTGCATTGTGATATTGTGCTATATGGATCAGCGAGGCAACAATTTATTATCATGTACTACCCACTTGCCTCTCATTCTCGATAAATTGTTAATTTAAAACAAACTATTTCTAGTAATTGTGCATTTTTCCGTATTTTATATTCACATACTACAAAAAATCTTGACGGAATTAACGATTCTGAGGTAAATATTCCTCAAGTTCTCTATAAATAAATTAGATATTAATGTTATATTTCCATCCTCAAAGAAAACTGTCAGACAATCCGCTGCGCGTCCTCCATCCCAGCCTCGCCTCAGCCTTGCCGTCCGTCTCCTTCATGTGAGTCTGCCTTCCATTGATGGCTAGCACGGCGTAGACTGCGTGCTTAGAGTAATATACCTAATATATAATATATATTAATATAAATAAATATTAATATATAATATATATTATAAGTAATATATATATATTATTATATATATATATAATAATGTCACTCGTTTGCTTGAATTGCAAATTCACTAAAAACTTAAAGGCAAGTTGGCGAGAAAAAGCGAAAAGCAAAAAAAAAAAAAAAAAGCGACCGATAAGCGAAAAGGAAGTTGGTGTATAGTTGGACTCCGAAACATTTTCTTTAAAGATACTATGCATTTTTGTGGAGTTTTCTTTGCTTTTAAGTTTTTAGTTAGAGAACCATGTGTTGCAGTGCCGTGAACTTCATGCTTAGAGAACCATGTTTTTTTTATCCTTCCATATCAGTTCGTTCTTTTTTCATGATGTAATTTGCTCATATTTCACATGCAATTGTAAATATTTTGCATACTGCATGTCAGCCAATATCTTTCCTATTGCCATGTTGATCATTTTTACTGCAAAATGGAATTGCTGATAGCCCGTCAAATATATTGTACTCAGCAAATGCATTGAAATTTAGTGGGAAAATATCAAAGAGTAGCCAGTTGCCTATCCCTGTATTTTAACGGCCTGAGAAACTAAACTTGTAAAATCAAAATATTATTTTGCATGTTTATCATTCCTTTTATTTGATATTTAAACGCTGATGAAACGTTCCACATGACAGAGACCTGACACAGACGTCTCTGTGGTGCGACTGTTCCCTGCAATGGCTAGTGGCGGCCATCACTGGACAGGCTCTGCCCTCAGGGCTCACGTCGCCCCCACCGCCCCCGGGGGGCAGCAGCGGGGACGGCGCCCTCAGGGTGTCAAAGGGCACGACGTGTGCAGGTCCTGATCACCTCAGGGGCATCGCCGTGCGCTCCCTGTCCTTGGACGAGCTCCTCTGCGGTGAGCTGCGTGCCGTGGTGTCGTCAAGGGTCGTGCACGTGTGGGGGGATGGCTTTAGGTGCATCAAAGGATGGATGGCTTTAGGTGCATCAAAGGATGGATGGCTTTGGGTACATCAAAGGATAGATGGCTTTGGGTACATCAAAGGATGGATGGCTTTGGGTACATCAAAGGATGGATGGCTTTGGGTACATCAAAGGATGGATGGCTTTGGGTACGTCAAGGGATGGATGGCTTTGGGTACATCAAAGGATGGATGGCTTTGGTGGATGGCTTTGGGTGTATCAAAGGATGGATGGCTTTGGGTGTATCAAAGGATGGATGGCTTTGGGTGTATCAAAGGATGGATGGCTTTGGGTGTATCAAAGGATGGATGGCTTTGGGTGTTTCAAAGGATGGATGGCTTTGGGTGTTTCAAAGGATGGATGGCTTTGGATGCATCAAAGGATGGATGGCTTTGTGTGTATCAAAGGATGGATGGCTTTGGGTGCATTAAAGGATGGATGGCTTTGGGAGGATGGCTTGGGGCACATCAAAGGATAAGGTAATAAATTTACCTGAAGTGGCGGGCAATAAGTTTAGCTCGTAAAAACCTTCCACTATTTCACACTTACGGTTTATTATTGAACATAAAATCAGAATGAGTAGTTGGTGTGTTACATCGTCGCACATTGATCAGTATAAGTTCACTTGTGTTACAGAGGGCGGCGCCCCGGCAGGACCAGCAACACTGGACCTGGACCCCGGCTGGGACCAGGTGGTCTTCGCCGGCGACAGTCTCACCCTGCGCTGCTTCCTCAGCCTCCCGTACGTGCTGTGCTCACTTCAATATTTTTACTCGTTACTCGCCATTTTTTGCTCGCTGCTCGTCAACTTTTGCTCGATGATTTTTTGCTCGGTTTTTGCTAACATGTGCTCGTCATTCGCTATTTTTTGCTCGCTTCTCGTCAACTTTTGCTCGGTGATTTTTTGCTCGGTTTTTGCTAACATGTGCTCATCACTCGCTATTTCTGCTCGCTACTCGCCTTTTTCGGCTCGCTACTCAGCCACTTTACCTCACTTCTTGTTTCCATATAATTAGCTCACCATTCCTTTACTTTCACTCTTCACTCTATTATTTTCACTCGCTACTTTGCTACTTTCAATCGCTATTCCAATACTTTCATTCATTAATCCTGGTAATCCAATACTTTCATTTGTCAGTCCTATATATAATTGAATATATAAATTATTCAGCAATCGAATGCGTTTATTCATCACTCGTTCACACTGGCTCAGTTTACTCGCTTTTTCACCTCTTGCCATGATCGTAATATGCAGAACATTTATTCCACTACACGTGCCCTGCATAACCTAACTGCCATGCTTTTATTTTGTGTTGCATGTCAATGAAACATCATAACTGTCGAGAAAAAGCCATTTTTATATTGAAATTTATTGCCTACGTTTAGGCAACATTTGGCCATCAGTGAAGACTATGTGTTATAGAACTATCATTAAACTTGTGATACTATTAACCTTGTTGTATTAGCCTTATTATATAAACATTTTGATATTAACTTCGTGATATTAACTTTCTCTCCCTCTTTTCTCGCTAGTTTGAATCCGCGGCAGCTGTCAGTCGAAGATTCGTTCTCGTTGGCCACGAGAAATTCGTCACGTGAAGCCAAAATTTTTTGGTATCAGGACGATGTTCTAATCCACCCCACCTCCACACCACCATCCACCACTCCGTTATCCAGCACACCGGCCTCTCATCCGAACACAACCACTTCTTCACCATCGTCGTCTACCGGGCCTTCGTCTGACGTGGCTGAAGGTAAGGTTAACCTTCACAAATATTCCCATAATTACCTTCGCTTATCCCTGATCAACTCGCTAGGCTGGACACTTGAGACATTCCGCCCTTTACGGGTGATGAAGCATCTGAGAAATTTTTAATAAGGAGACCTTCCGGCTTACTGACGAGTTAATCCTTGGGCTTCGGCGCGAAATAACTGGACAGCTGAAGCGCTAGCAAACCATCTTACTACTACTACTCCTACTTCTACCTACCACCCCTGGTACTACTGATCAACTAGCTAAAATTCAATTCCTTTTCGTCAACGACTTCAGAGTTACTAAGAATGCCTCTGGAGTTTATGTTGAATTTACGTACTGCTGAGTTTATATAATAAGATTTTTCCTCGTTCCCGTTGAATAATGTTTGCGTTTTTGCGTGAGATATTAGCCATATAATGTAATCTACGTCAGGAGTTCGGCTGGTGACGGTGAGGCCGCAGGTCGTGCCCCAACAGGAGGCCATTTCTGCCACCCCGGGGCCTCCTGACAACTCCTCCGCAGAGGCCATCGTCGTCAGCACCCGTCACCGTCAGGACGGAGTCGAGAGGTTCATTGTTTTACTGCAATTTCTAGACGAATTTTTTAATTATAATTTCAAGTTAAAATGTTTTATGTTTCTGGATCAGCGTTTAATGATCAACCTGAGGCAGCGTTTGGGAACGTTTTCAGCTGCAGTGTTCATATGCCGCATTAACTTCAAAACATTCAATTATAACGATTTTGTAATTAAAAAGGCATACTGAAATTCTTCGAATTTTTCTTGTGCTGAATTTTCAAAAAATACATTCGTACCAAATATATATTTTACAATCAAACACTAACTTGATTGCTTCTTGATAGTTTGGTTCAAATCCGGCGGCTGGGCGCACATCACGGTGGGCAGTGGGCATGTCGAGTCGAAACCTCCGAGGAAAAAAATACCACCGATGAAACTGGTAAAAATAAAACAGGGAAAGTTAGTGCAACTTCTCAGGGGGAAGCTGGAACTGCTCCTCTTGGGGAAGATCGGAAAGTTCCTGTCGAGGTCGAAACATCCGCCTTTCCCAAGGCTGCGGGAACTCTCATCGCTAAAGGAACAAACGTCGATAAGCTTGAATTCAAAATGAACAGAGGCAACGACTCGCACGGTCATCTTGATAAAACGGTCGACACGAAGCTACGCGATCCGCTGACCGCGATACCCAAGCCGCGGTATCGCGCCAGCAGCAACAGCAAGTCGCTCAGCGTTTATGTCATCCACCGCCACACCAAATACTGTCCTTTTAATGGTCAGTGAGTGATCCATCTGCGTTATTGCGCGGGGCACTGAAAATAAATTATTGTAATTCATATACATTCGTGTGAACAAGATTCATATAATTCATCAGAACAAGAAGTTTAGATGAATTATCCACTTTCACTTGAATTGATTAATACGAAGTTACCATGCTCTGTAATGTTATTCTTCATTTTTAGCATGTTATATTCTTATTCCAGTCATAGAGGTCGTTAACATCCTCAGGTTTATTACTTTATTATATTATTAACACTGAATTGCTAATTATAAAATGGTTGCAGAGACGCGCGACGAGCGCGGCGTCATCTCGTGGCCACACACCGTAGCCAACGTGGTAGTGAGTCTACCATGCCACGGATCCTCCTCATCCACCTCATTCCACCACAACCAGTTGTACCACTTCACTGGGGACCACCCAGTCCTCCACCCACCCACTGCGTACCACACATGCTCCTCTAATGGTACCTGGGAGCAACTCAGGACCGACGAATGCCCTTTCGCGTCCAAAACCACGCGGATTCTACAGCAATTTTCCCTGACTAATCTCACGACGAGCAAGACGACTTTGTTGAGGAGCACGCGTAGCTTGCATAACTTCACGTGTGGAGGCGAGCAGGTCTTGAATGGCCCCGCAGACGTGGTCTTTCTTGCACGTACAATTGAGTATTACACTTCAGAGCTCATGGCCAGCGTCGACAAGGTAGCTAGGAGTGCGCCGGCGAGTGTTAATGCTGCTGATGTACACCTGCAGCCATCATTTGCACTCAGAAATTCCGAGAACAGAGAGGTCGCCGCCATGCTTCTAGACCTCGTTGCCGCGTCCATGGTTGTTTCTGCTGGTGAGTAACTCGTATTCCTTATGTTTGCCCACGTTATGTGTCATTTTAATTCTGCATATGATTCGTTTTCATCGTTTAAGTCAGACAACTGCGTCTGTTGTGCTTGTTTTTGAGGTGGGGTTTAATATTGCTCGTTTAGCCTCCTATATTTGTATAATTCATGACTCGTGTAGCCGTGGTTATTTTTTATCACTCTGTAGTGCTCTTTTTTCTTATTTTTATTGCTTTAATTTGTATTGGAATTTTATTCCTGAAAGTAATTCTCCCTGTTTTCTTAAGCAAAACAAATTTCTTGAGAGACTGATTTGCAGGTAACCTGAGCGCTGCGGAGACGAGGGACCACGCGTGTAACAGGCTCCTAACGGCGCTGTGGACGGTGACGAGGTCCGTGCCGACCGTCAGCCAGGCCTCACTTCCCCATCTGCACGTCCTACAAATACCCATGCCGGAGCCTCGTGCCCTAGCCAGCAATCCTGAGGGGCGCTCGGCTGTTGAAAGCTTCGATCCAAACATTGCTTCTACGAACTCCGATGAGCACGGCGATAATTCTACTACAAGAAGGCTTCACGTCGTCGATGGCGAACTAAAAATCAGGAGTTTAAAACCTGAAAGTATCGTGGAAAGATCGTCTAGAGTATCGAGGTCTGCGATTGGTAATATTCAGCTGGTGAAGCGCTCTTTCGCCGACAATGAAGCGTTAATGGACGCCAAAAGAAATTCGTTCAGTGCAGAGAAACAAGAAATGAATTCGAGATTACACAAACGAAATGTCGACCATGTTGCTCCATCCACTACAAAGCCAGAAACAGGAAATCGTTTTGAAGAGCTTGCGCGTCTTGACTCTTCAACTTCCAAGTCGATTCATAATCTTAGACTTCAATCTGAGGTATCGAACCTTGAAAGTGCTACTGCTCATTTACGCGATTCTACTGAAGAAAATCTTGTGCCTGAATCTACACGGACTCCTTTTGTGCAAACTACGACGTCAAATGTCTTACGAGACCTTGACACTCCGGACACAGCAGCGCCGTTGGAACTTGACGGGCCTCGCTATATTGAGTTCTCGAACAGCGATAACAAGAAGACGCTGCAGCGACTTCATGAACGTCTGCAGAAAAAGGTTTGGGTTCAATATTCTCTTTAATGTCTGGCTGATTGGCCTATCAAAGATAAACTTGCTCGAATGCTTGGATAATAAGCCAATCAGGTTAATTCCAACGATATTCGTTATCATCATTTGTAGGTATACACACTATGCCGTTCAGTATTCATTGATTAGTGAAAAATTAACACTTACAAGATATCGTCACGGTTAAGGGATAAAAATGTATTTTAGTCCCTAAAAAGTAATTAAAATAGACATTTTCAAATTTTATTACATCATGTAATAATATTTATATTGTCACCTTCAGACCAAGTAAACTAAAACCTGTTATGAAAGCTTTAGAGCTAGTCGCCGTACACGGTGAACGCATTTAAAATCAAATGTTTAATTACAATTGGTGATTTATGTTGTTATGTTGACGTTAATCGCAGAAAGCTAATCTTACAGATGTTTATGAAGTACAGATGTTGATGAAGACTTCATGATGCATTTAAATGAATATTTGAATTGCAGGTTGCGTCTCCCGAAGCGTTGGTGTGCGTTCTTCACAGACGTTCGCTGCACAGCAGACAGCGACGCCTGTCTTGCCAGTCATCGTCTCAGGGCGCCTCGAGGTAAAGCTTCGTTTGCTGCAACTGTTTTCTCTGTACATCAACACTCGACAAACCCGCGTGTTTCTGAACCTCTGGGGGAGATGGGTACCGTTACTCGAGTTTAATCTGGTGACCTCGAGCGGTGTCGAGCCTATAACTCGGTAGTCTCTAACTTGGTAGCCTCTAACTCGGTAGCCTCTAACTCGGTAGCCTCTAACTTGGTAGCCTCTAACTCGGTAGCCTCTAACTCGGTAGCCTCTAATTCGGTAGCCTCTAATTCGGTAGTCAACTATTGCGTGTTTACGATTATGTTTACATGACAGGCGTCGAATTTGTGCCAGAATCTGTAAAATTCCAAGTTTGCTATTGGTCACTGAGTTCTAATTGCCACTAAGTGATAATCTTCTTATTGATCGTCTTTGAGAAAAGACAAGCTAGCCCTCTTCAAAGTTGCTTGTGGTCTTCTGGAGCATGACATAGGTTTTCTTCGTGGCCTGAAATGAAGGATGAAAAACTGTATCTACTTCTTATTAAATGGCAACGTTGGTGTCTTATTGTTATGAACTTGTACCGAATCTTGGGCTCAATAGGTTAAGTTAATTTAACCTCGTGTTAGGCAATTTTTGTTAATGAACTTAGAAATACTTTTTCTCTAAAGAAATGTGTATGATGTTTTTGCCGAAAATCGAAGGAAACGCTGATTAATTTCTTTCCATTCATTGAATTTCCGCCTTTCAGACCCGACGATGCTGTGGTCGACGCAGTGCTTGAGATTCCTGCGGCACACTTCAGTCGATTTTTCCATCTGCCGGAGAATTCGCCGCCTGTCAAAAATCAAACCAAGTCGAATACAGAAAAAGTGAGCACAGCTTTTGGATCATCGGCACCCGCTAACATGCGTCTCGTAGATGCAGCCCCGGGGACCGCTGATTTTCGAGATAGATTTGTTCCCCCCAAAAAATCGAATATAGGCGACCAACATGGCCCTGATTTCCTCAGTCTTGAAAACGAAAGTATATCTTCATCTGGTATAGCATCTAAACAGCAACAGCACACAAAACTGAATGACGATAACAAGCGAAATACAAGAGACGTCACTCGTTTGAGTAGCAACCTGCTTGTACCCAATCAAACTGTGTGGCCGCAACCTCAAGGCCCGAACCTCGCCGACACTCTCCTTAAACGCAACATGGATTGGATGCACCTGGGTCAGTCGCACGACTACGCTCCGCCAAGCTCCCGTCGGATCCATGTTTTCGCATTCGAAACCTCTAAGCTTTTCCCTCACTTTGCCGTTGAAAATTCTTCGTTCGTTAACTGGGATGTGACATCGGTGGTTATCGGCGCTCGCCTTGATGATCAAGGTCTCAACGAGAGCTTTTCGTTACTCGGCAATTCAGTGACGGTGACGTTGCGCACGACTCTATACAGTAACAACATCAGACCGGTGTGGTGGAGAGCTGGCGACTTTCAAAAAGGGTCTATGGGATCTTGGTCCAGCGAGGGCTGCGAGGTGTTGAGGATTGTCAACTCTAAAATCATATTCCAGTGTGACCGACTCGCTCACTACGGTATATTGCAAGACACGAGTTTCTTGAAAACCAGAATTTCTGACACAGGTGCAGAATTCCGCCTCAGTGCTCCGGCTGTCTATGTTGGGAGTTTTGTGTGCGCTTTCCTGCTAATGATCACCATCGTTACGTGGGCCATTCATCACCCACGTATACACACTACCAGTAAAAACAAACACTCATACATCAACACCTGGATTGCCCTCATGCTCCTCATTGTTCTTTTTACAGTTGGTGTTTATCAGACCGAAAGTCGACCTTTTTGTCAAGGCATTGGCATCCTATTGCATTATCTCTCATCTTGCGTGCTACTCTGGATTATTGTGTCTGTGTCAAACCTGTATAAGAAAGTTACGAAAGCTTTGCGACCTCCTCTGCTTTCGGACGATCCTCTTCCTGACTCTCCTTTGCCACCGAAACCCATGTTGAGATTTTACCTCGTAGGTTGGGGCATCGCTCTGATTTTGTGCGGTATATCTGCAGCTGTTAATCTGCACCATTATGCTGGGTACAGCTACTGCTTCCTTGCCTGGGCTCCAAGCTTGGGGGCCTTCTATGCTCCATGCGTCGTCCTAGTAACAATTCTGTGCGTCTTCTGTCTCCTCACTCACTGCATGATCAAGTCTGATCCTGGGAGCTACTCTGAGGCAGCTGCTAATACCGAGACTACAGAACTAGAACTTCTGGACGCTGCTTCCCCGAACTCCGAGAATGTCACCACCAATTCAGGCCACACATCTCACCTCACGGCTCATCTCAACTCTGACAGACTTAACGCTGATGAGCTCAGTCTGTCTTCGAGTGTCAGCGAAAATCTGTATGACAGCCACCACAGTCCGCTGACGCAGCTGCGAGCGCATGAAGTCACATTGCTGCTGTTTGTGTTGACCTGGGCATCAGCTGCTATCACGACTGCTGGTCCTTTTCAGTCCGTAATATCTCATCATATAACAATCTTCAGTCTCGTCTACGCCATCTGCTCGTCGAGTCTCGGCATATTTATTTTCTTATTCTTTTGTCTTGGGAGATCAGACGTTAAGCAAGCATGGCGTGCGACCGACCTGAAATCATGCTTTTGGATAAAACCGATTGGAGAAGAAGTGCAAGTACAAGTGGCTAACAATACAGTTGCTGCCAGCAGCAGCGGTGGCAGTGGAGGTAGCGGCACGCATCTCATTCCTGTCAGTAACACGAGTGTTGCATCTGGAAATCATTTCAGTGGCGTTCACTCGGTCCAGACTATTCACAACAACCACCAAGAGAACAACGTCTTGCATGCGGTCGCCAACAGCGTTCATAGTTACGATTCTTCTCGTTCTCCCACCATCAAGTCATCGTCTGTTTCTCACCAAGTTTCTTCACCCATTAAGAGCGACGTGTTACTCAAGTCTGAAAACGTCAGACCTCAAGGAACGGCATTGCAAATGATAAATTTTGGTGCTGCTTCTGAAAATTTTCAATATTCTCCTGAAATGTTCTACAATCCAAAACAAGCTGGCGTCGCAAAGAGGTTTTTCCAGAAACAGCGGATGAAGCAATTGATCAAACAAAATAATTTTGGAATTAATCGTGAAGAAGACAGCGACTGTAACTCTTCGGTGCTCTACAGACCGCGACCTGTACGTTCCAATAACTCAGGCTCTGACGTGTCAAGCTTCGATCCATCGTTTCTGGGAGCGTCTAGTAAAGTGAATAACACAAACATCCATGTGGATCATAATTTATATTCCTACATGTCGGCGAATAAACAAGCCTCTAAGACTCCAACACCTGAGCTGCTGTGCGTTTTTGGTCCGCACAAAGACCAGAACATCACTAATGCCGAAAAACATAAAAAATCATTTTCTCGAAGTCCAAACCAGACAGACCACATCCCTCGTATTGACGCTACTAATGCCTACCAGTATTCCTCCGAGAGTTCATACCAAACGCCTTCCAAGGCTCATGTCACCGATCGCAAAGCCAGTCCAAACCTGCACGTTGAAACAGAAGTAATCGTTTCTCGTCAGCGCAGTCCTGCCTGCGAGAGCTCGGCCGACGAAGCTGAGTTGCACCAGAGTCGCAAAGCTGGCAGCAGAGGTCGGCTGCCAGGAAAACAGCGTCATAGAAGGACCAAGTCGAAGAGTGGAGTTGTAAAAGACAAGTGGGCTACAAGTAACGAAGGCGACGTGCCGTTAAATGAGTTACCACAAATGATTAGTGATCAAGCTTCTGCTGATTCCAAGTATATCTCTCCAAACTCTGTTCCTGACAACGGTTTAACGCAGATGACAGCCAATGCCTTGGCTGATTCGTTTGGAAAAGAATCAATAGGGTCTTCTTCTCCTGTTTTTGGGCTGAAAGTCGAGAACGTTGACCCCGATAATATCACCGTTCACTCATCACTTGTCGATTCACATCCCAGTTGGCCTCATGTACTTTCCAGCTCATCAACTGCGAAGAAAGCTCGTGGTCAGCGCTTGAATATCCCTTGGCACGAAGACCTCCAAGCTGTTGGGAGTTGGGACAGCGAAACTGGCGAGGAAATGTCATGTTGTGAAGGTGGTGGAGAAAAAAGGTTCAGTGTTGGCGATGTCAGCGACCGAGTCAGTGTATGTGG
This sequence comes from Hyalella azteca, assembly GCF_000764305.2. Lineage (NCBI taxonomy): Eukaryota > Metazoa > Arthropoda > Malacostraca > Amphipoda > Hyalellidae > Hyalella > Hyalella azteca. The sequence continues at coordinate 61,718 of NW_025947285.1, read as the reverse complement.
TACGTTCAACACGAGCCGGAACAGCATGTGTAGCGATGTCAGTATCGACGACAGCAGCATTGCCACAAGTCTGATAGCCGGGGCTGACACAAGCCCACCAGCAAGCCTGCTTGTTTCTGATCCACCTTTTGATTCTCCGTTGCATCGCTTGCACCAGAATACCCCTGATGATGCTTCTGTTTCATCTAGTTTTGTTTCGTCGCCAGTGCGACGTCCTTTTTCTCCCTCAAACTTTCCTTTCTTTAGGAATGAGAATAATGCTCCTGGAAAAAACGATAATGATTATCCTTGCAATACTGGCAATATCAAAGGCAAAAGAAGGGTTCGGAAGAAGAGTGATCGAGGTAGTAAATCTTACCCCGAGTCTCCCGCTAGTCCTCCAGATTGCAGCCAGCATGCGGCTAGCTTAGGGCGGCAAAATCGCAATCTCACTAGACACGGACAAGATATACTTGAATTCCATGGGTCAGTAGATGGAAAACGAATCTCAGTAAAGGACCCTGGAACTATTGAAGAGAGATTCACACCCCGAGATGATGTGGGTGATGCATCTGAGGCAGACTACGATGTGACGCAGACAGATCGCTCGTCGACCGTGAGTACCGACATCGCTGCGTGCCAGCTTCTCATGACCACGCCGCGCTCTGAAGGATCTAGTGATTCTGACTGCGCACCTATAGCATTCATTAACCAGGAACCTCCAATAAATATCGCTGAGGAGTTTACTCGAAGGAGAGACATCAAACGTCGATCAAAAAATACTAATAGACAGGGTTTAGTATTCTCATCTAAAAATTGTATAAATGAAGACCAAGTTGCGGAATTTATAAGCAGTTCCAGCGATGAAGAAGCAATTGGTAACTTCTCTTCTACGCCGACGTCAGCCGTGCCTCTTCTTTCCTCGCTGACTGAGCCTCTACTTTATCCTACTCCTCGGGAAGACCAAGTACGGAATTCCAATGCTGCCAATTTATCAAGAAGAGTAGAATCTTCCGAATCTCTACTGTCACACGTATCTCCAGTTCCTGGCTTTGAATCTGCTATTTTTTGCCAGCCCGACGTCCCAGTTGTTCTTTCTAAGCCTTTGTTGACATCAACTCCAATTAACCAGTTTTCTCCGCTCGATAATTCGTCCCAATTATTTTCTTCCAACTCAGCCACTAAGGACCTGCAGTTTCCTGGCCCATCATCCGCTGCGCCAGTGCAAGATGTTAAATTAGCAAAGGGCTCATCACCCTTGCCCACCATTGAACGCTTGAAGAGTAGGACTACATTTCCTGCCGATCGGACTAGTTTAAGTCAATCGAAAACTTACTCAGATATTCCTAGTGCTGCCAAGTCAGTGTCAATAGACAGCAGCGATCAAAGTACGTTGGTATCCAGAGGTAAAGGTAGCTTAGAGATTTCTGACTCGTGTAAATCTAGTCAAAATGCAGAATATGATAGGCGTGTAAATATCGGTAATGATAGTGCTAACTTTAACGATAACTTTAGGTCGAATTTAGAGAAAACCCCCGTGCAAGATGCTGCTGGTTCCTCGTGTTCTATAGATTCTGATGGTGCTTTGCTCGGATCAAGCTTGGGCAATCTCCCTGAAGGTGTCAAAATCTGTGCCAATCTTTCAGAAGCAAACATGTCAGCGACCCAAGATTCCTCGGCAGATTCCTGCTCTAGCCGAGAAACCTGCGTGTGAAGAACAGAATTTAAGATTTAAATGAATTCTTTTGATGCAAGTCGCTTGTCACGAGAAAACTGTGTTTTGATACTAAGTTTATCAGGTACATTCTGTATTCGGTTTGCAGACTCTGAATAAATGTAGAAAAAACGTTAAATTCATGCAGTAAATTCTGAATGTAATATTTACAAACTTGATTATAATTTCGTGGATTTCCATGCAGTTAACTCCGTATAAATCTGTAAACTGTGTAAAGCTATCAGGGAAGTGTAGATAAAGCTTGACTGAAGCTCGCTACATATCAGACTGGAGTTTCTGACGTCAATACAGGCATCTTATTTCATATTTCTCATTAATACTTAACTACTAGAAATATTTCATGTGATTCTTGCGTTATTTCTCCGACCACGTAACGTATGTTAACATTTTGTTGTATGATCTCAACCTATGCCCGATTATACCTCCTTGATCGTGCTGGACATTCTTCGATAATTACAATGATGTAATCTCAACTGTGTAGCCCAGAACTGAACCAGATGAATTGATAAGCTTGGCGACGTGTATCTTGTCGACCTAGTGTTATCTTAATAATTGTGAAACTTGTTAGAAGGATCAAATTGTTAAGCGTAACGAGGTGTTTCTTGTCGACCAAGTGTCATCTCAATTGTGAAACTCGTTGAAAGTATCAAATTAGCGAGCAAAGCACAGAGAACAATTAAGGAAAACACTTTTCCCTAATTTTGTGGTGTTAGCCTTATGTATTGTTACATATTTGTGTCAATAATTTAAGTTCGCTTTAAATGCTTTGGATTCATAAACATCTCTGTCGAAGAAATTTGATATTCATTATTGAACGACAGCTAAATTATTCACATAGTTAATTTTACTCGAGCTTGTTGACGGTTATTGTGGCTGGTAGGGTTATCTCATGGCTGTAAATCAATTGTATCTCTCTGTACGAATATCATAATTATTATGACAGAATTATATTTCCATGTTTTCTTTCCGTGGATGAACCCAATTATCAGTTTTTGTCTTTTAAACTTGAAAGTTTTAAAAACTTGTACTGTTGAAAGGTACTTAAAAATTTAGGATATATGAATATAAATTAGGATAAAATTATTAGTTCAGGTTTTTTGTTCTTGCGCGTATTGGGCATTGCTCGTCTGGATTTTGTATCTTTAAATTCAGAACAAAACGTACCTCGATGTTCGAATTTTATCGTCGAGTTAATTATATTGTATGTTATACGATTAGAAGGCCATCTTGTGTTAAGTAAGGCTTGGCACACGATCAGTTGACAGCTCTCTTATCCTAACCCCCAAATAACAATAATTACAAAGCTGTTTTTTTTATAGAATTCTCTGCCAAAAAAACTTCACTGGATACTCTTCTTCATCTGTATCATTCATAGTACAGTTAGAAGTGTAGGATTGTGTTTATTTGAAATTTCAATGCGCTAAATCACGAATTAAAGCCAACAATAATGTTAACTTTATATTTGTTCGACGCTGACTCATCAGTTTCCACATTTTTTCGAGTATCAAATATAAACAAATTAAACATTCTATTTGTCTTAAGCTTTGTAATATGCTGGATCTAATTTGACCTTGAGTACCTCTTAATTAGCTTGAGGTAATTTTAAATGCCAAGATATTCCAACGTCATTTGCACCTCTTATCCGCATGCCGGCTACACGAAAACAATGATGAATGCCAAAGTCAATGGCACCTCCGAAGCGCACCCTCTCTGGTAAAGTGAGTCTCTTTATGGAACGATTAATTTTATAGTTATATACGAAAAATGGGCATCAATCGAAACTAAAATAATTTCTGCAATAGCCTAGGTATTTTTTCGTTGGGGCAACCATCGGCTTAATGGAGTAAACATGGGTGCTTTAAGTTGAGACTTAAGGAAAATATGTCATTAGAAGGAGATCTAATTAACGCCGATATCCTTTTCAAGTATATTTAAATGCTGAGCTAATACAACAATCGATAAACTTATAACTTTATTAGCTATGAAGTTCTCCACTTCTTTCTGATTGAGCTTCAGGTGTGCCTAGCACAATTATTGTGTTTATGCTATAATTTCATCTCATATTTTTGTTCAAATTTACAATGTGTTACGTACTTAAACTGATCATTAGTTATTTATTTCATTTGTGAATCTTCATATTACAAATCTCGTAGTTATGCAATTGTTTCAGTAGTTCTTTTTCTGTAATATGGTTATTTCTTATTTATAGAAATTCGATCTCGATCAAAACGCTTCGATTTGTGATTTTTTTCATGTTTTTTCAGTTTTTTCTCAACTGTGTTACTATTTCAGTTAGTTGTGTGTTACCAATTTTTCAGATCAACCTCCTGAGTGGATGAAAGCTCTTAGAGAGTCTCGGTGCAATTTAATGTGTTCAGTGAAAATATAGTGTCATTGTTAAAATAATTTTAATTGCACTGCTACAAAGCAAACGTTTTTAAATTATTTGCCTGGAAGGATTACTTTATATTATTTTTATTCGATTATTTTTACGAATGAAAATGATTATACTGAAGATACTTCACATAATCATATTTCAGTTTGTTGTATGTGAGGATTCTTGCTTGGAGACGATGAATCGATTGCAGTACAGTTGTTTGTATCCATGAATAATTTTCCGCTTCTTAGATAGATCATTACTAGTAGAAACGCTCTGATACTATTTTTAGATTATACTATGCATTATTTTGTAAAGTAATAAATCACATTAAATTACATATGTACAGTGTCAGTTGAATGTTATCGTAGATAGAAATCACAATTTTCTATAGAACTGTATTTTCTATGAGTAAAATTGCACTCCCAACATTTCAATGGTTTTGCTTTCCTGCAGGATTTAGTTTCTCTAGAGTCTAGAATCTAGATTGATAGATATTGATAGAGACTCCAAGTTCCCTTTTTGAAGTGCGAACAATCGTTAATCATGTGTTTTCATGATGAAGTTCAGTTCAGTTCTCTCCGCGCCATAAGGCGCACAAGGCTTGGACGTCACTCCTCCACTGGGTCCGGTTTGCAGCTGCCTGCCGTGCTATGCCGTGCACTCATGATGAATATTTGCTTCAATTTCCAAATTACAAATATTTGTTCCAATTTCCAAATTGATTGTTATTAGAATATAGAAAGAAAATCAATCATGAGCCCCGAATTTTTTCACATTATCCCTATGTCTCATGCGCTTCCATCAAGTCATCGGATCTCTGACGGCCTAACGTTATTCTCTCTTTAACGTAGTTTGTCAGAAACACAGCTCTTTATGGGGCTTTATCTCTGTTATGTAAATACAAAACAGAATTTTGGTAACGAAGGTATAATCAATATCCTCGCTTTATCATTATTTAGTTGCTTTATTTTTGCTTATTTAGTCAATAGTCAATGCGGTAGCGCGTGCGTGAAGGAGGGGTGGGGTGGGGACGGCCGGGGTAGCTTTCACATAGCGCTTCCATCAAGTCATCGGAACTCTGACGGCCTAGAGTCCTAGACTAAAACTCTTCATGGGGCCTTATCCTTGTTATGTAAATACATAACAGAATTTTTGGTACTGAAAGTATAATCAATGTCCTCGCTTTATCATTATTCAGTTGCTTCATTTCTGTTTATTAGTCGACAGTCAATGCGGTAGCGCGTGCGTGAAGGTGGGGTGGGGACGGCCGGGGTAGCTCATCTCATTGTTCTCATGGGTCATCATACCACTTACCCCTACCGTTTCAACTCTTACTACATTTTACGCTCCTCCTTGTGGGTGCAGCAAACATTGCATTGTTTAAGAAAATACGCTTCAATTGAATGCGTTGAGTAGTTTCCATTGCACACTGCAAATTTTTGTGGCTCCCACAATTTAAGATAAAACCATGTAGAGACGGCTGTAGTTATAGTAGCTCATGAGAAATGTGTCCAAAATCAGGTGCTTTCATATTATTGGATCCTTATAAGTGTCCTTTATCGCCACAAACTGTGTTGAACTGTTTTTTATATATTTTATTTATCGAAGATTTCAGTTTCTGATGGCGAGCTTTGTTTTTAGACTAAATCTTCAAGCGGATGCTGGTTACAGCTGGTACGTAGGAAATATTTTTTAAGTACGAGCGTGTTTTGTTTATGAATTAATTTATTACATTCTATAATATTGAGATAAGTATATCATTACTTAACCAATGTAACTTTTGATTGTGTGTCGTGATTTGAATACATATCGAAAAGTCACTAGCAATCAGTTGGGTCGAGGGTTATGACCCTTTGTTCTCCTGCTTCAAGTTCAAGCGAAAATCGTCCCACCGCAGCGTCGGTGCCGCTTCGATTGTGTATGTTAGCTTGCGACTGACGAATGAGACCACCAAAAGACTTGTTTACTTCAGAATTTGTGTCGTTTGGTAACCAAAACAGCGGATTTAATATTTTAATTTTCATTATCTTCTTAAAAATATGAGTGGATCCATCTCTAGTCCCAGTATAGGGCTAAAAGAGAGTTGTTTGTGCTATTTGCAAGTGTTCGGGGCGTAAGCAACATGGCGGCCGTTTAGCGTCTCTGGCCTGAAGGCTGGAAATTGAGTGCGGTTCGCTATATTTGAGTAAGTTCACGAAGACTTTTGATGAGCAGCGTGCTACATTTTTATTTTCCATTTGGGTATCTACTACGGTTGTGACACTTCTGATTCATGGATTTTTATGTCCAAAGATCTTCGACACGAATCTTTTGTGCATAGCCTATCTTGGCATGATTTGATTATTGATATTATTAAAATTTGTTTTTCCAAAAACCGTTCAAAATTGCATTCTGTATAATCAAATGTTTGACAATGATCATTTGCACAGTGCATAAAGTTAATTCTTGTTGGAGTTCCAAATTCCAATTGTCCATAAATTTGAAATTTAAGCAAAAAATTACTCTACTGCCCTGAGTGTTATGCCCAGGTATGCCCTTCTGCCCGAATCACTGGACACTCTCAGTGTACCTAATAGTGTCACTGTGTCAGTGTTTTTGCCTATCATTCAGTCGTTGATTCCGGCTGTTATAGTCATACCTTAGATACCTACCTACCTAGTAGCTAACCTAGATGTCATTATGCCATGGTCATTGAAGAGTTTCTCCTTGATAAGTTTTTAATTTTTCCTAGTTTATTACAAAAAGCATTTAGTTTCTATTGATTTTTCTCGCCTTTAGCATGCCTTTTATTACTTTCATCAAGTTTCATGGGTATTATTGCAGATTAACTACATCCAAAAAAAAGGGTGTTTTTTTTTTTAATTATATGTTTTTTGGGGTGTAGATTACGAATCTGAAATCTTGTTTGTGGTATTTGCAAGTGTTCGGGGCGTAAGCAACATGGCGGCCGTTTAGCGTCTCTTGCCTGAAGGCTGGAAATTGAGTGCGGTTCGCTATCTTCGAGTAAGTTCACGAAGACTTTTAATGAGCAGAGTGCTACATTTTTATTTTCCATTTTGGTATTTACTACGGTTGTGACACTTGTGAAGTTGTGATTCATGGATTTTTATGTTCAGAGATCTTCGACATGAGTCTTTTGTCAGTTTTGTGCATACTAGGCTATCTTGGCCATGATTCAATATTATTGAAATTTCTTCCTACAAAAACAGTTCAAAATTGCATTCTGTATCAAAGGTTTTAAAATAATCATTTGCACAATGCATAAATTCATTCTTGTTGAAGTTCCAACTGTCCATAAATTTAGAATTTAAGCAAAAATTGCTTTCTTGCCATGAGTGTTATGCCCTTTTGGCTTTTGCCTCAATCACTGGACATTCTCAGTCTCACTGTGTCAGTTTCAATGTTTTTGCCTCTCATTCAGACTTTCAGTCAATGATTCAAGCTGTCAGAGATGCCATGATTATTATAGAGTTTCTCCTTGCTAGGTTTACCATTTTAATTGTTTTCCTAATTTATTACCAAATAGCATTTAATATATATTGATTTTTCTCACCTTTAGCTTGCATTTTTTTACTTTTGCATGCAGCATGCCTACCTTTTTTTGCATCAGATACCTAGTTCTTAATAGTTAATTCTTATGAAATTTTCTACCTCAGCAAGTGTAAGGATGTCTTGATTTAATTGGTAGGCTAAGACTAAGAGTACCTTGTACCTAATCAATGAGTTTATTTATGTACAATTTTTACATAATAAATTAGTGATAATACCTAGATAATTTTATGCTTGAATTTTATCAATTTTTATCATCAATGGACAATGATTGCCAGACTAAATGTAAGGTAGAAACTATTTATGAATTAGCCAAACCTACTTTACTCATCATGCAAGTCATGTCTAGGCAAAATTCCAGCTATGTTGTGGCCACTGGCCAGAGTGCAGAGAGTGGGCAAATATCTAAAGATCTTTGGTGCAATATAAGCTTCTAAATCTAGGTCTTTATGAGATCTTGCCAACAAATTTCTCTTAAAATACTTCCTTACATCAATTTTTGGACAAATCTTGAACCTTGAAGCAAGTTGAAGGTTTAGGTAGTTTTGGTGACAAATTCCCAATAATAGTGGTAACAGTTTGCACCCAAAAAGTTAAATATGAGATTCTAGCAGCACATTTGCCATGGTGATGTGGGCCTGTGGGTGGTGTACTCTTTCACTCCATCTGGAAAATATTTTTTTCTATAGAAGTGAAACTCAAGTGCTGGGAACAGTCTGAGTGGTAGTTCCCAAGTAAAAGCTTATTATTTTATTTAACTAAATCATCCAACCAGTTGTTATATTTTTACTATTTTTTATATCCATCAATTCTCCCTAATTAATATGTAGCACCATCATGCTTCATGACTAATTGATATGAATTTTCAGGATTGGTCCAGTGCAGGGTGCTCTTCAGCAATGACGGAAACATCAAGTGTCACTTCAAGCAATTATGCTCAGGACATGTTCTCACCTATACAGTTTTGTGAGGTGGTACAAGAAGGATCACAACTTCACCTGCAGCAGCATCAACATCCACAACAGTATCCTCTCCAGCTGTCTGTGACAAACACAAGTTCATCAAATGTAACAGCGACATCAAATATGATGATATCTACCATGACATCTACAGGACAGACCATCCAACAACAACAGCCACAGAAATCTCCTCAAGAACAACAACAACAGCTTCTTCAACATATGCCCCAGCAGTCACAGCAAATATTACTGTCACCACAAAAAGCTCCGACTTTCACCTCAACTTCTTTACTTGCAACTTCTACACTTCCTCTTCCCACACCTCCTCACCATATGTCACCGTCATCTTCTGCTCTTGCTCCTTCCCCTCTTCACCATCACCCACATCACCTCCACCAGCTGCACTTGCACCATCATCACCACCTTCAACAACATCATCAGCATCAGCTGCAACCCATGCAGCCTCACCAAGTTCACCCACATCATCATCACCATCATATTCACCCACATCATCTATACCCTCATCAACACCAATTACAGATTCATCAGCAGCAACAGCAGCACATGCATCATCACCACCATCACCAACAACATCTGCACCAAGCCCAACATCTCCAACAACAACAGCATCAACAACAACAGCAACATATCATTCCCCAGCCTGGGCTTCAACAAGCAATGCTTCCTCCACCTCATGTGCCATTAGTCCCTCTGAAAACGAAATCAAATTCTAGACAGTCTAAACCAAAGCAGAGTCGTGCTGCTCAGTCAAGAAATACTGGCAATGCAAGCAAGAGTAACGGGACTTCTATTTCAAAGGATGCAAAATCAAAACATTCTCAGAATGAACAACCCCTCAAAATTACTGATAAGTGTTCAAGTACCAATAATTTCGTTCATGCTAACCAACAGTCTGTTAAAACGGATATGGGGGCTCAAGTCTCAAGTGATGCGCAATCAAAGAAACCTAAACACTTGAATACAGAAAGTCCAGATGTCATTAAACATTGTGCAGCTGATAAGCGCTCTAGTATAACTGCAATGGGAGGCACCACTAAAAAATGTGTCACTACCACAACGAACTCAAGCGGGAATTGTTCTTATGAAACTGAGAAGTATGATGGTTCTTCGAAAGAAGAAATGAAAAAAGATATTCAGTTACTGAAGACTGAAGCTGAACTGTCTGGTACTGGTGTCTTGGTGACATCAGAGTCTGACACTAAACAGTCGTCCGTGAAAGCTGAAGTAAAAACTAAATTTCCTGCAAGTGTCGATAATGAGCAAATTATTGAAGATGCTTGTGAAACTGCCAATACTAATACCATAAACGATAAGCTCCACACTGTTTCAATTTGTACAACCGTCAGTAATTCTTCTTGTAGTAATACAACAGCAAACTCCACTGGAAGATCAAAAGCACCTTCATCAACTTCGGAGCTCTCTCTGCCGGGCCATAAAATGGAAGCATCTTCTTCAGTGCCACTTATATTGTCAGCCCAGGTACCGCCCTTACAACTATTGACACCTTCAACTTCGTCCTTGCAACAAATGTCCTCATCTGATCTGGCTACCGTCCAGGATTCGGTACCGCCAATTTTGCACCAGCCTTCCCTCGTTACCCTACAGCTCCCTACCTCTGAGCACGCTATACCTGCAGCAAGCGCTGGTATGGAACATGGATCCATTACTACTACACTTGGAGAATCGTACAAAATTGGAAAAACAGAATACACTACTCAGTCCATTTTGCAGAGTCCTTCTAAAATATTGTTTCTTCAACCCAGCATGAAGGCTTTACCCGAGTCGTCATCAGTCTTCATAACTTCAACAAAAAGTATTCCCTTTGTTCACCAAAACAATGATGTTGCTTCACCTGCCAGCGTTGCTGTTTCATATCCAGATTCAATATCTAAATTAAATGCATCGGTTCCAACTCCTATAACTTCACATGTCAACTTGCCTGCTTTTATCTGTCCTGAAGTGCCAGTCTCTAATTCAAATTACAGTAAAGGAAATGAATCTTCCAATGCGAATTCTTTTTCGCAGATAAAAGAAGTTGAGTGTTCTCAAATCAAGACAAGTCCGGGAGATGAAATAAATGTTACTTCTAAATCAACTGATGTGGTTTCCTCAGAAGCTGCGGATTCTACTGTAGCATTGAAAAGGAAGCCAAGCAAGCCTAAAGTGGCCACACGGTCCGTGTGTATTGGCACAGACACTGAGCCTGATTTTCCGTGCAATCCTTATGAACTTTCCCCTCCACACCTTCGAGTGTCGGTCAGCACCAACACATCTCCCCCTGAATCACCTGCACTAATTACTGATATTTGTCCTAATGTTGAAAATTTGTCTGATGGGTACCATTCACTAAGTCCTAAAACTGAATTTCCGTCCAAAAATCTGGATGAAAATGTCGTTCATTCTCCTTCTGCATTAGAGATGGATGAATGCAAACCCTCTTCGACCATTTCTAATGATTCTAAGACTCTATTCAGTGAAGATTTCAAACCTTCTTTTGCTGGAAAAGTGTCAATTTTTTCTGAAGAGCATTCAACGAACCGATTTCAAACGTCAGATTTGACTTCTGACAAGCAGACGCCTACTTTGATGGATGAATCGCTGACTGGTATTAAAATTAATAACATGAGTAACTGCGAGGTACGTGATGTTGAAGAATTGAAGGAATTTTGTGACACGGAAATCTCGCACATGAGTCCAAGTGTTGTCTCATGTCACTCAGATTCGTCCAGTTTGTTAAGTGACGACAGTGCAGTGCATGATTGCGAGCTCCAGCTTGCTGATGAACCTGATTCAACTTTTGATACCTACCCCACTGTTGAAGTTCCACCTGACAGCTCAGCGCGTTCGCACATGAGTCCAAGTGTTGTCTCATGTCACTCCGATTCGTCCAGTTCGTTAAGTGACGACAGTGCAGTGCATGATTGCGAGCTCCAGCTTCCTGATGAACCTGATTCAACTTTTGATACATACCCCACTGTTGAAGTTCCACCTGACAGCTCAGCGCGAAGTAATCTCCAGAACGAAGTGTCAAATAAAGATGATGAGGTATATACGTCATTTCAATTTTAATTTTTGAAATTTATTTATACGTGATGGGGGTTATCAGAATAGTGTTTTCTGTATCTGTATTAAAATTATCAATAATTATACACGAATCTTTGATTTACTGTGTTAAAACTAAATGAATTTTACTTTTATTAGGTGATGGTGATCGCGATGACGCCAGGCCACGCAGCCCAAGGTGTGGACAAGGCGCCCGTGAAGCGGACCTGGCGTCGCCCTTGGAAAAAGAAGAAGGAGCGCGAGAAGAAGAAGAAGCCCGCGCGCAAAGTGCGTCGAAGCAAACCCAGGCGACGCGCCACGTATCACCGAACGCAAGTCATACACATCGACGTTAGAAACGGACCTCCGGTTAGTCCATGTATTGCATTTAATTTGCTCGTGTGATGACCTCTGGAAATAACAGTAATTGCAAGTAAAATTATGAACATTTATACTACATAAGTTATATCGCTGGATGTTTGCAGGTTTAATAATTATAGTGACTAAGAAGTGGCTGTAGACACCAAGTTCTGTTCATACAAAAACGTTTAAACTAAAAGGCAAGCATGTGGTTTCGGACACAGTTTTGCCGGTTAGAATGGAATGCATAACCAGCAACTATTCTCACGACCGCTAGCTCCCGATCGACGAGGTAGATGTTCTTGTCACGATTTTTAGACTAGCTGTGAAGCGGTTCCTCATTTTCATGTCCCTACGTACTTTTCATCTGATAAAATTTCACCCGAATACTCGAAATTTTAAATTATTTTTGTATATACTTGTCAGTTCCTCTATTTGTTTATAGTAATTTAGACCCTGAATATTCATAAAAATTAAGTCTTCAGGCTAGGAATGTTAATTGAGATAACGTTGATACCTCAAATGTATTGAATTGTCGAGAAAACTATAATTATCGTAGTACTCTGATGCTATTTTCATTGTATGTCAGCTGTTGAAAGGCAATCGTTTTATCAACACTAATTTTCTCTAATCTATCAGATTGACACGACAAAGACGATTGTGAGCCGGCAGTCGGAAGACCACATCGATTCTTTAAAGCAGAAGCGGCAAAGGATAAAACTCAACCGAAATTCAGGGAGGGAATACGTCAACAGGCTTGGCAAGGTACATCCATAATCATTGCCGATTTCAACACCATAACTAAAATAACTTTCCTTAATAAAATCTCAAGCTATTTCTCACCTGAGCCTCATTTTTTATTCAAAAGATTGTGCGCCTAGGAATTATTGTAATGTATTTTTAGTCGATGATAACCGTCGCAATTATTAATTGGATTACATTTTGTAATGTAATGAGTTTTGAAATTCATATCAACCACTCGTGGCTCGTATTTGACTCAGAATTTGAAGGCAGCGCAAATGTAACTGGTCTAATGAAGTCCCAGGCGTATAGTTAATTGTCTGTGTTCGTCAGATCGTACAAGCTCGGAAAGTTGGCAAGCCCTGCAACTGCCCCATGAAATGCTGGGACAGAATGGGCTCCAAGGTTGTGGTGATCTTCAATAACTTCTGGGATCTCTGTGATTTTAATTTGCAGAACTCCTACCTTTTCACGTGTCTCAAACTCTGTGATGTCAAAAGAAGATATACGAAAAAAGTGAGTAATGGATCTTTAGAATTCACTGAACAGCATAATTTATTGTTCCAGTAACCTCGCCTATATTTGTGTTACATTTGGCCGTAAGCTTTCCTAACTTTTGATGGTCTAAGCTACGTCCGGTAAATAATTTTCTTCTTTCATACCAACATTTCGGCGGGTGTATGATTTAACCGCATCGTTAACTGCGAGATGGCTCACGGGAATATCTTTCCATCATCATAGAAAAAAGTAACAACACGCTTACATTCCATCCGCCGACTTGCACTTATGGAATTTAGTTATTTTTTACCTTACGTCTTCGCGTTCTCTTTCACTTCATTTAATGTTGCATTTTCCAGCCCGCTGAAGAGTCACGTCGTCAGAACACGTTCGAGTATTTCGTACGGATCAGCGGCAAGCACGTACGCGTCTGCAAACGTGCCTTCATGAGCGCACATGGCCTCACATCAGACAAGAGGCTCAGAACTTTGCTCTCACAAATGAAGGTAAAGTTACCCATGTCGTGAGCACCAAGTTATGAGGAGCATCAAGACTTACGTGGGTCTCGCGATCTTAGCCTCACTTCAGGTGGTATTTGGCGCACTTGTGTAAAGTTTCCCATACATTGACTGCTGTCTTCATTATATTTTTGTAGTTTCTCACAATGGAGACCTTTATTTAAACAGAATCTTTGCCTAGTTTATTCAACGTATGCCTCATCGAAACATTCACGTGTCTTCATAGTCAGTGAGAATTTGGCAAGTATTTTTTTCGTGTGGTTTTGGCAGGAGGACTCAACTGATGCAGTTAAAACTATGAATGATTTAGTCATTTTATATAAGTACGAAATAAATTTGAATTGATGGAGAATTATGTTCTGAATGTTTACTCCGCGTAGTGGAACTTCAACTTAATTTTCGTTTGCTTCCAGGATGGCGCACTGCTGCCCATTTATGACCGGAGAGGAAAGCATCTGCGCCCCATGAAGCCTAGCGGCAATTTAGATTCTTCATCTCCCACTGCTTCAACTTCTTCATTTTCGTCTCCCCTGCACCAGACCTCTACCACCGGGCCAGTATCGTCCACTTCAGTGGCTGCATCTAAAAAACGTACACGAGTCTCACCTTCGAGCGGAAGCGGCTCAAATAATTCCGGCAAGAAGAAACCGCAAAACGCAAGTACCGGCAGAAACCATCTGGGAAATTTGGGGTTAGCGAATAGCAAAAGTGGGGTGTACCCACCCCCGCCGCCCACCTCAATGGTGCCCCTACATGGTGTCGTTCCTCACTGCTCGGTGCCGTCCCCCTTGGGAAGCATGACTACAGCAACTCCCACTGTGTCGGGAGCGGTGCTGCATCCCTCGGCTGCTCCTGGCCACGGTAATGCCATGCAGGAGCCTCCGCATTCATATATTCCTAATGGAGAAATTTATTTCGCCAGTCATTACCTGGACCCAAGTCAAGGGATGACTCACATTAACCAAATTACGCCTCAGTGCCAAAAAATGCTTGAAAGCCCTGCTTATTTTATGGCTGGGATGAAAGAAAACACGTTTCATCAGTGACCGCGCGATGTTGATCCTCGTTAATTTTATGTATATTTAGGTGCTTAGCAGGTGGTCGTTTACTGGGCCAGATGCGTTGAATATAGCTATCAACGACATTGTACATTTATTTCTATGCATCTTTGAGTACAGTTTGGTTTACCTACGTTTTAAGTGTAAGCATAATTAGGGCATCACTCGTCCATATGAATCTCTAATATTATGCCTCATCCTTGCCCCACACAAATTATCTCTGACAGGGCATTGACAATACTACTCCTAGCAAGCATTTATTTAGCAAGCATTTATTTCTTTAAGAGACATTTTAATTATAACCTTAAGTGTTGGCAATCCTTGATCAAGTCACAAATAAGTTCGCGTGCATTAAGTTCATCCCTGGCTGTGTTTACTATTAGAAACATCTTGAATGTATGGGTTACGTGCTGTATATGCACGTCTTAGACGACGATTGCTCGTTTCCAGGTTGTGCAGTGAGGTGAAAAAAGGAGCTATCGAAATAATCGCATCTTGAACACATTTGATATGCTTCAATATGTACTGAGTTGTCCAAATCGTAACTCTAGGAGATATCAGCAAGACATTATTCAAATAGTTGCGCGGGTTTTGCCCTTGGGTGGGTTGTCTTGACCCTATATTTCACACGACAAAAAGGCGTAGTAGTGCTACGTGCATCATCATAATTTGGTATGTAACCTATTCATTTTTCTAAATGATATGGTGATGAGGTAAAGAAAAATGGACGTATTTTTTCGGAATCTCAATTGTTACCGATTGTTCATTTCTGCGTATTGCGCTGTGACGAGTCGAGTAGAAAGTCCGTCATTTGTCTCAATCGTATTTCGAGATTCTCTGTTATGTTCATTATTTTCAATTTGCATTATTTTTCTGCTTCGCTTCGTGAGCAATTTTGTAATACTCGTAATATTAGTACTAAACTTTACATCTAGAAAACACCTCATGGGTGCTAGTACCTTGCAAACAATGGTGCCAAACTTTGCCATATGTTGAAGATAGTTCATTGAGATAAGGAAAGCCTCGTTATAAGTGGTAAGCGCTTTTAGAAGTATGCGAGCTAGTAAAAAATATTTCGCGGGCCCCATCTTAAGTACCGGAATACACTAATGTATTGTATCAAGAGAACTCATTATATTTAATTACCTGGTGATTTATAAATTTGCAGCGTCCTGCTGAACATTTAACGTATGTTCTTTGAATGTTGTCTTCTTAGCCAGTTCAGTAGTTGGTCTGGTCTTGAGGATATTTTTCACCCTTTTCTGACGATTAGACCGAACATCTAGGTATCATCTCACATTTTTTTGTTGAGAATCTTGAGTACTCAAAATCCTGGGTGCCGTGATGCACGCACAAATAGGTATGATATCAGGTATTCAGCGATGTACAAATTCAACAGTTTACTGATTTCGATCACACACAAGTCAAACTGCTCCTTAGCTTAAATATACCTGTACCGATAACTTCACCAATCAAATGTAAAGGAAAATATCCAGTGATGTATGAGAAAGGAAGGGGTAAGTTAATAACGCCACCATTCTACAAGAATGATGCCAAAAACCCGAAAAAAAAAACCACCAGAATCTATTCTCTGCCGTTATTAATAAATAAATAATAACTACGCTAATTTAATAACCATACGTGGCAGTGCTAATGAAGGAGAGGGAGGCACACGAAAAGATCTACCAAGCACTCCGTCTCTGCTCATTCGAAGAGAAAGCATGGCACCTTAATTAATGTTTCCTTAATCTCGCACAAAAACAACAGTTCTAATACTAAATGTACAATTAAGATGATATATTTACAAACGATATTTACACCGAGAAATTAAACGACTTGATCTGATGGACTCGATGGTAAAAACGTACAAAATATTATTTAAGTGAATAATATAAGGAAAGGCCGAGGATAATAATTGTCATTGAATGAGCTAAGGTGAGATGATTTAGGTTCATATTTAGTTTAAGCATAATTAGGTAGTCGAGCGAGTCCGCTAGTCACTACTAATGCAAGAAATAAGTACGAATAACTCTACGCTCAGCCCGATGAAGACCGAGACGCCGATCCCACAAACCATAGGTCACAACGAATTGAGATTACCAACTATCTTCACGAAGATAATAATAACCTGAGAGCTGAGATAATCATGTATTGGACGATCTAATAACTTAAGAACATTATAAAAAGCACACTTATTGTAAATTTGGACAGCTTCAACACACTCGTCATAATAATTGAATTCGTACATATTTATATCTAGGAGCTGTAGCAACAGAGCTGCCTCAAAACCCTCCTCAACTACATCAAGCAGATTTTGTCCCAACTGTCAATTTATCAACGACGTTAGTTGTACATAGTAAATACGAATATTTTTTTATATGAACTTATAGAAAAGAGGTACACCAGTGCTCACCAGAGACATGGACGGTGGTCCAAGAGTTTTGCCTTACAGTAAAACTTCTAATTATATACACAATACTATTATAAAAGCGAAAAAAGTGCGATGATGCTCTATTTCTCCAGTCTGATGCTGCGAGGATCAGAAAAAGGACCGAGCCTATTCTTAGCATCGACGGCCCGAACGGCGAAATGATAGCGATGACCAGGCATGAACTGTAAAGGTGCACCATCACGTTAAAACTCAACACTTTAAATCGTTTTTTTTATTTTTTCAACTTGAAAACACTAAAAATACACGCAAAGTTCTACTTAGCGCAGATGCAGAGAATAGGGAAAAAACACATAGCTAATTCCAAGGACACACAAAAGCTTATTCAAAAGGACCCACAATAAGAAAATCAGTAGTTCTTGCCTCAACTTTCCTTCATTTCTTCTATCTACACCTCTATAGCCAAGATAGCTTCTAGTAGATAAATGACATTAATTTAATTTTTAAACTGAGGCACGTACTTGTGTTAGAGTGCAGGCCATGGGAAGTTCCAAAGCCTTGACGGAGCCCACTTTTTTCCACAAGTTCGGAGATGGCGGCTGGTTGCTCTCTTGGTAGGCGAACAATTGGTATGACGCGATGCTCTCGTGCTCGGTGCTTTTAGCCATTGTCCACGATAAAACTATGCCTGCAAAATGCAAGTGTTCAGGATAAGCAGGGTCAGATTATTTTCATTTATCTCGTGACATAGTAAGTTAGGAAGTAGATTCATGAGAAGTAGGTAAGAAATTTCAGCATAATGAATTCAAGTAACAAAATTAATCTTCAATTTCAGTCAAGTCAAAGCTTGTGTTGTGACTTGAATACGGCTAACGGAGGAATGAATGATTCAGGGTAAATACAATTTAGAGTAAATACAGTATAATATAATACTGTCCTGTATATTTTCAACTAGTTAACTGGTTGAAAAGAAATACTTACTATTTTCTTTGTGGCTGAGCTTCAATGTTGGCTGAGGTGGTAGCTGCTTCGCCCCACCAACCACTTGCTGTGGTGCAGTCCTCGGCAGCTGAGCAGGATGCTGTAGAGGACAGCCATTTATTAATGAGCTACAATGAGGCTTGGATCGAGCGGACGTATCTGTTCAATCTCGTAGTTGTGAGAAACAAACTGAGTTCATATCATGTCCAAGTTGATTAATCAAATTACTTATTGGGCTAATAGCGAATGCGTTATATTCATCACGATATTTCTCATCTATTGCACATTTTGCATAAATTGTCACAGAGCCTTTATGATACGTTTTCACCAAATAGTCCGTTGCAGAATTCACCACAATCTACAGCTTCAAGTTGCATTAACTCTTCGCTTTCTCAGGTATGATATGTAAAATTTATTGTATACCACCCCGTATGACGCTAACAATAAAGATAGTGTATACAAAAAAGTCAATTTCTGAATTAATTTCATTTGTTTTAAGTCACATCCGGTTTTTATCTTAATGAATGCAAAGTTAAATATGAAAGATCACCAAACTCTAACCGGTGATTGTTGTTGTGATGCTACAGGCACCGCTGGCTTCGGCGCGGCACCCGAAGTAATGCCAGGCAGTAGGAAACGAGGCGACGTATTGTTGGCGCCCCCGACGGAATTGCTCCCCTGAAATTGAATAGCGCATTAAAAACATATCGACAAAACTAAAGCAGGTAAGATGCCCGAGATAAAATTTGAAAGGATTTGCAGCAACTCACGACGCAGCAATCGGACTCATTTTGTGAAATTCGTAATGTTGTCAACACGTGTAATTGGAAAGCCCAATTATGCAATAAGGTGAGTTTCGTTTTTTTTTTTTTGTCAAGAAAATCCTACATCATGAGCTGAGTTAAGAAGCAATTCTGAATTCTTCTCACCATATTAGCTGATACGACAACGGTGGTCCCAGAGGCGTTGGCAGACGTTGGGACGAAGACGTACTGGGCTCCGGCAGAAGCCTAGGAAGAATAATTCAGCGATAAACAGCATGCTGGGAAATACCAAATGTTGTCAAGATAAACGGCTCCGCTACACAAACCAGCACGCAATGAAACTTTATTGTTGTGAAGAACGCAGCGGAGGGAAGTTTCGAGGAAATAAATACAACATCAAGTCGTGAACAAAAAGGAAAAAGAATTCAAGTATTGAATAGTTTGATGTTCTGGCTTCACTAAAAATCAAATAATTAACGGGACCAATACACCATTACTTATATAAAAAAATCTTACTCATATTACAAAGATTATTACCATCATAATTAGGAGTGGAAAATAAAGTAGCTCACCGGCATAGTAACGAAGGCGCTGCCTACCGAAGTCGAGGCTTTGACAACCTGGGTAGTCTTGGTCACCGAATTAGCCAGGGCCGGGGCACGAGCTGGGGGAGTAAATTAAATAAGAAACGGTGTCAAAAATATCATGGAAACAATCCAACATTTACAATAACTTTCTTGTGTACAGGGGAAATTCGCAGAAACTACAAATGACATTTAACTGGAATCATTGAACATCCTATTATTTCTTTCGCCTCGAACTGTATCAGAACTCGTGCCCTGCTGAATATGAATTATTGCTACAAAAAATGCTTTGGATTTGTCTCGTGACGAAATTTATTTTCAAACCAGATTTTGATGGAGAGCTGTGTAGTATTTTGATTGATTGTAGTATTAGTATTGAACAGAACCACGTGACGAAACCATCAGAGTTTAGAGGAAAGACTGGCTGATGTTCACTGAGCCGCCAGCGCAGTGATTTAGTAGGCTGAAGTTCGTGCTCCAATCGAAAAGTAACAATAAGCCACTGGGATGTTACTACATTGAGTAGGACACTGGCAACTTCTATTCCAAACCATTCTCGACTTAAAAATACATTAATTTCAGTTAGTTCATATTCAGTTCAATTTGGATGCAATAAGTTCTACAGACATCAATACAAATCATTTCATGTCGAAATCGATCCACGAATTTGTTCAAATTTCCCTCTTCTTCGAAGTGGTCGACTTCGAAGCACTACAATTAAATACAATTGTAACATATTTTTACCTCTTTGATCAAGCACCGCGATATTTCCAAAGCAATAAGTCAAGCTTGTTTTGCTGGTGAGGTTTTAAATTGATTGGTCGAGGAAAGCCTGAACCTTGGTTCAGTAAAACGAAACCAGGGTAAAGCAAAGGAAAGCGCAGCCGTGCACCACCAATTCTGTGCACTTATCAGCCCTGAATGGCACGCCTAGAATGTTTCCGCAAGACAGCCAATAAACCGCAGTTAGGCCTGCAGTCAGTAACCAGCCCTTGATATCATCTAGATTGTAGTATTATAAGCTTTACGCCACAATATTCTGAAGCGAATAACCTAGAGTGTAATGATCGTCCACGACTGAACGTCGCATCGAAACATCAGTTCGTCCCCTGGCTATAGCTCGATTATGGGATCGTGAACACAATCAATCAATCAATCAATCAATCCGTGTCAGAAACGAACTTGACGCTGAATAAAATTTTAGGAAATTTCTCAATCGCCGTCACCGCAACGACTGAGGCAGGCAAAAGTATTAGGCTCTACGCCAGGTTAGGACTTGGGCTCTGGTCGAAGAACCTCCATGTAACCTACCATCTTAGGTGACAGCATGGAGTCGCAACAAATGCATGAGCAGTTCGAAGCCTTCAGTGTAATAAAGAACCATGGCTCAAATTAAGTTAGTTTAGTGGCCACATGTTTACTCTCGCTTCAGCTATTTAGCTATCTCGCACGGAAAGTCAAGATGAACATCACCAAAAAGGTGGAAGGTCTCGGTCATCGAAAGTTTCTCAAATCAAAAATCATTCTTCACCCACAAGGGGCGGAAGGTCTCAATTGTCCAGCCCGGTGAAGCTGCCGCTAAAGAAGCAGCGTTAGCATCTCAGAGAGACGAAGTGACAAGGAGGGACAGATGAAAAACAACAGAAACGAAGACACTCGAACAAGAGGTCGCTTACACGGGACGTCGGCCTCCCGCACGAGAGACAGAGAATGGAAATGTAAAGAATTCTACCTACTTAATAACTTGACCCAACAACTGAAGCCCGCAGTCAGACACCGCGAGCTCAGCGGTGGGGCGCTCAGGAACAATCGCCATATGACTTCTGACGAGCACAGACACGCGTCAGAAGTCCCCACTGAGGGGATGGCTCAAATTAAACGATAGGAGTCTTCTATCAATTAATGACGAGGAGGATATAACCGGAGACTAGGAATGAGGTCTCGCCCGAGAGAAAAGGTGGTCCGCAAGTAATCAGATGATGAAAAGCGACGAAACCTCTGCATAAGCGAATTTTTTGCGACAGAAGAAAAGAAGCCGACCAGTTGTGAAGATACTTCAGTTCCAACGAACCTAATGGTTGGTCGTTTTCATACACAACTGTTTTTCGGGAGCCGAGGAGGGAAAGAAGAAAACACAGAAACGGAGACGAGATTTTGAAGACGTGATCATGAGATCGATTATTCGGATTTGCCCTGAATGGGAATTTCCCAGAGGAAAGGCTTCAACGACCATGGTTGGAGATCTTTCATCTTCGCATTCGTAGGTTATAGCTAATTGGTAGGGTGCTATTAAATGGGAAGTCTGAGTCGTGACACATGTATAACCTTCTGCATCGGCTCGGACACCAGTTGCAGGGTGAACGTGGCGCTTTAGTAAGAAGTAAGAACTCAATAGGAAATATGTAACCGTGTGGAGGAAGGATGTAGGAATTTTCAAGGACCATCAAGGAGGAAGGATGCTCTGGGAATTTTCAAGGACCATTACTACCTCCTATATGGTCGCGGCCAATATCGCAGTCGTGAGCGTAGAAAAACGGACAGACTGGACGTAGCACCGATACGCCTTTTTTGCCGGGTTAAAGAAGGTCAGGGTGAACAGGTGTAGCTAGAGCAACAAGTGCATCGCTATTTGGACCAGTCTCGGCTCATTTCTCCATTTTACATACCTTGGGAGAGAATACACCGCTGCTACGCTAGTGGCTTAATCGAGTAAACGAGTTTAGTCTTGCTAAAGTTACCATCGTTGAGGCTCAACTATAGTCAAGAGTTGAAATAGTAATTTCCCTACAAAATTTAGAAGCATGAGCGACTCTGCATTATGGCCGCCTAAGACTCGGGCAGCACGTAAATCAGCTTCTCTATGTCCGTTTCGGCTCAGGGTTCGATAGGCAGCCTCTGGGCAGCTTGCTAGCTCGGTATGACTCGGCTCGGCCAACCCTTGTCATACTCTCGGGCATCTTCAAAGTCTGAAAGATTCCAAACAACAATCCCTATCAAAAAGTTTAGTTGGTGGCGAGCCTGAATTAGGGACCGCCTAGGACTCGGACCGAACGTAAATCAGCTTCTCTATGTCCGCTTTTTGGTCTACATTCCGGTCCCCGAATCAGACAGCTACCAGAGCCTGGTGAGGGGACTGAGGGAATTCTGCCAACTCTTGCCCTACTCTCAGGAGACCATAAAGTCGGCAAGGAGGTTCTGACTAGTCGCTGATTGCGATCAGTTGGCCAACTGACCCAGAATAACTTTGCGCCGAGTGTAGTGACCATTCGGCCGAAGCCTAGGCGGTCCCCGAATTTTGTTATAGGGAACTGATTTCGATCGGGTTGCGAAGCAGACCCAGAATAACTGTGCCGAGTATAGAGACTATTCGGCCAGAACCTAGGCGATTCCCGAATTTCGTCAGGATATTTTTGCAAATATTTAATTAATTTCAGCAACAAAACTAATGATTATCACTTAAATTTACTTGTAACTTGATTAGATAAGTATGAAATCACTAGTTATGCCCCAGAAGGCGCTAGAAGGAAAAGTTTGAGAAATTAACACTGGGCTAGACTGTGAGGCTAGAGCTAAGAGAATGTCGCAGAAGCTCTGTTTGGACAAGTTGGGGGATAGATGATGGTTGCCGATATCGCGATATATAGTACATTTTACGTAGCGACCGACATTTTGGAAGTCGACTGCAACTGCAGCGAAGCTGCATGTTGGCGCCTAGTCGAAGCGCAGAGCCAACGAAAATTATTGTTAGGAGGCAAGTTGTGAAAGCTTAGCGGTGGATAACCAACAAAGCGGGTTATTGTTCAGGTAGGATCTAGATGTGCGTGACGACGATGGAAGTGCACGACTTTTTAAATCGATGTCGGTAGTTCGAGCATGGGGAGGCATAGCGAGGAAAATATTTATATCGGATGGAGGTGTCGGTTCGTAATGCGCAGGCCAAGACGCAAAGGCTGCAAGACAGCTAGCAGAGATCTCAAGAGTCGGGATGTCATCCATCCTGAAATTTTAACGGCAAACTGACTCGCGTGACTTGGAGGGTTAGCTGAAGAGACCGCACACGCTACAATTCAATTCAGGAATTCAGGCCGACACAATATAAAACATTTCAATTTCAAAACGGACCTCGCCTCTATAAATCGACACTTGAATGTTATCGATCCGATCCCAAAAATTACCGCAATCGAAAAGTATATTGACATTGACAAAGGGGTCCGTAATAATTCTCAACTTTTCATTAATAACATTTTTTATGTTTGACGCATTTCTGCATAACCAGATGATCACGAAACCTACTTCGTATTACGGCAGCTGCATACATTGGCGGAATCAGCCTCGCTTTTGGTAGACGTCTCTCGAGTGAGATGTTAGAGTCGAGACTAAGCAGAACTGTGATTATGAGACCACGTTATTTTTGTCAAACATGACAACGAAATCTTATTGACACCGGCCGGGTTCACACCATACTGCCGTGCACTTGCCAGGGATATGTCAGTCACGGTCCAGTCCAATATTCTTTAATGCATTTCTATAGCATTCACACCAGCCGTGCAAGGTACCTGCCGTGCCTATATGGTGCGAATGCTTCTATGGTAATACCTACATTAAAGAATATTGAACTGGGCCGTCGCTAGCAAGTGCCCGGCATTATGGTGCAAACCCGGCCTAAAGGTTTCAGCCGATATGGTGCGAACGGGGAAAGTTTCAGCCGATATAATTGGCGGCAAATACTTTCTCGTTCTAATTTTACCGGTTGAAAGCTTATAAAACAGGAAAGTAGTAGCTATACGATATTTTTCATCTGCAAGCGCCAGTTCGTCGTAAGAAGCCGTCGAGTAAAGTCTGCGCTCAGTGGAATAATATGGAACGTTATAGTAATGGCGAGTTTGAGGAGGCAATTTATAAAGCCGATGGTCAAATTGTAATTAATACAGCTGAGGAGACAAAAAAACTTCGTCGCTAAACGATGAGTGTAGGTGAGTGACTGGGTAGGATAAAGAGGTAACTTGGGGCATCATCGACTTTGTTCCGTGAATCTTCGACAAAGGCTGATGTGCAATTTCGCAAAAATTTCCTGTGTATAAGCAGCACCTTAACTGAATCTTTGTTTAATTTCCAACAGGATTACAATTAATGATTAAATGGGTAAGTTGAATTCCTAACACAACTTTACACAATATTTGTTTATATAATTTAGGTTGGAATATATTTAATTAAACAAAAGGTGCGAGGTAGGAAATAACCCTGCAGGCGACTGAGCGAGCAAGCATCAACCAATCAGGAGGTTCTCTGGCATGATGGTGAGTTACTACTTTATTTAGTAACCGTCTCGTCCCTCACAGCTCTTTCGTGCTATTTTTCCTGCATTACTATTTTATTCTGAAGAACCCTGCGTCGAGCTGAGTTATTGCATGCATGGTAGATTTCACACTTGAATTAATAAGAAAATACAATATTCATTTAATCATGAAGGTCTCGATTAATCAATGAACTATCAAACCAAAGAGATTACTCAAACACAATACATTTATGTAATCATCAACGCCGGAAAATTTTGTCTTTTCCATCTTTCAGCAGCAGAGTATATAAAAATTATATGCTAAACTAAGTAATATAATTTTGTTTGTAATCCTAAATCTTACTTTCTTCTTCGTCAGTGAGGTCAATGACGGCACTGCCTTTACTGCCTGCGCTGGTCACGGATGTGCCCAGAGACCGCCGCTCGCTAGGGGCGCCGGGGATGTAAGGGCCCAACCGCACGCCACTCATCGACGTGCGCATCACCGCTCCCTGATTCGCTCCTGTTGACGTCATGCAGGTAAGTACACACCGATACATCGCAATCAAGATTATCTTTTACGAATCAACACCTATGCTGATATGCCACATACAAGGCATATATGAAAATAATTTTCAAAAAGTCTTCATAAGGGAGGATACATGTCAAAATAATATAATCTTATGATGCTCATATGCGATTGTTATTCTCATACAAATAGCAATTTCTCAACTTCCAAGATAACAAGATGAGTCTTATTAAAATTAATCTAAGTGCGTAATTAAAAAATTTTACACTAAACGAAATCGTTTACAAGAAACTGAATTCTAGCCTTAACTCCTGATGAACGTGTTTTTCAAGGAAATTAGTTTTAGAAATTCTGATATTGACTAAAAAACCTATTAATTAGTTTTTCTTAATGGTTCTAGCTAATGATAGAATCATTTTCGCAGGAGTGAAGTAGAAGGAGAGTAGTAATTTCTGTAACTCCAGGAGAGTGAAGTTTCAATGCAAATATCACAGTGATAATAAATCGGATGATGCATCACCTGCATTAGCGCTCGCCGTCATCGCGGACTGCAGAGATGAGTGACCGTTACTCTGAAGAAGAGTATTAAAGTTAGTCATCAATAATTACGAGGATGTAAATCAACTACATGAAATCATCGGAATATGATTTTAGTCTATGATGAAGTTTCACAGTAGCAAGCTCTAAACAAACTTAGGTCTGAATTTCAATCAATTAAAAGTTAAATTAAAGCAACCAAGTACACAAGTCAAAAGTCCAATTTATTGTGACTTCTCAGAAAATTTATTAAGGCTCTGATTGAGAACCGCGAGCCCTCAGGCAGGCTCGGCTGGATTCCTACGAGATTCTATCACAAAGTATAGTCATTATATCTCCGCTCGTAAATGAAATATCAAATTGAATTTTTTCATGCTTATTTATCAGTTTAATTACATCTTTCTCTACAGTAACAAAAATATGTAAATTTTAAATAGCATCAGTTACGATAGAGGGAAAGGTTGTACATCGATGTTCATTATGCTATGCGACTTCCCTAAATTGGGGAGACATAAGGAAGTAGTACTATTCATACTCAAATGTTCGGTATTGAAGACATATCTGAATCAACCTCTATTTTGTAGATATTTTCTAACAAAAGACTTTTTTCGTTCCTGCTAAATCGGAGAATTCACATTTTCTTTGGAAGCTGCAGTTCTGATGGAGGATTCACGTCGTAAATAACCCTCCGTTCACTCTTGTGGTGAAGGGGAGCACAATGAGGAGCGGGTAATAATAGATGGCCAGTGGTCGTCCGAGGCCAATTAGTTTTAGCCGACCACAGGCCATTCGTCGGCCGCCTGAAAGTCGGCCGTAGAACCAAGATGGGTACTGGCTCAGGTATCATAATGCGCTAATGCGCTTGCTTCTTCAGACCATTGTTTTGCAGTAGATACTCGTGTGTGCTCGAAAGTAGCTGCTCATATTACAAAGGCAACAAGCTCGAATGTAGCAACTTGCCGATCTGAACACAGAACAAGGGTTCCGCATCCTTGTCACGAGTCCTTCGCCCTCGAACTTCGCCGCACTATGACTGTGAAGTCAGAGTGCGGCGAAGTCTGAGAGCGAAGTATTTGATACCATCCTGTGAAATCCTTGATATGCCCTAAGCTCGGCTAGTTGATACCCTCGGGCTTTGTAGTCTTTGAAATTAATTTTAGCCAGCCATTTTTGCGATAATGGGCGGCATTCAGGTGGCCAAGGAATGGCAAGCGGTCGGCAATAACTAATTGGACTAGGACGACCACTTGCAACGTATTATTCCTCGCCCCCTCATTGAGTTCGCCTTCACCGTGCCGCCCGTCGTGCACTGACAGTTCAGTAATTTACGACGTCTCTTTCCACTCATACCTTCCACAAAACCTCCATCGAATCAGTTAATATACGGACTTTTCCCACCACGTATCAGCAGGCTTGTTAGTAACTAGTTTTTGGTAGATAATATCTACACCAAAGAAGCTGACAAAGAAATGCTGAGTATACGATTCATTGGAAAATAAAAAATTACAACTCGTTGACATCTCGGAAAAAGTGTAAAAATCGCAGACTTGATCAACATTAATATTTAAAGCTTCTTGAAATTACCTTCATATAACTCTTTTAATACAAAATTTACATATTATTTGTTACTGTCCACCGTTTGCAAGCAAATAGCTGAACAAGCATGGAAAAATTTATATCGCCATCTCATTTACGAGTGGAGTAAAGTCTAGCCTGACTTGTGAAGAAACTCATAGGCAAGAGCAGAGCCTGTTCGAAGCCTCGCGATTCTGAATCAGGGCCTATAATTTCAAAAAAAGTTAAGAGATCGTAAGTTCATCAACCAATCATAGACGGCATTTCAAGCAAAATCCACCAATCACAGACAAGAAAATAGAGCGTAAGTACTTACGTTCACTTAGCGAGGTTTGCAAGTATGGCCCAAGAGCTTTATATTCAACCAAGGACTTCAACATATATGCAATTATGTACATTTTGGGTATCAAACTTGAGCGTGTTATGCCATTCCCCAATCTCCTCCCACTAGGAAAAATCACTAAATGAACCAAGACTTATATTGAGATTTATAAAAAAAATTCTATTGGTAATGGCAATAATATGCTTTAAAAAATTTCAAGACCACACTTCAAAAGAGGCCGGTGTCTCTAATGTTACAAATGTACAATGAATTTCCTACATTATTATAAAATATTAAAAAAAATCTTTCAATTTAAAAAAATTATACTCTGTCAATCGATTCATGTATTGTCTCCAACTTCACGCAAGTGTGCAAAATTTCAGATCGATTGGACAAGTCTGTTAAATATTGATTATAAGATTTGTAGCAGACAGACAAACAAACAAACAAGAAGTGGCGTTACAGAGAAGTGTGGTAAAAAAATATTGTACAGACCTGACTGAGCATCGAGCCTCCTGCAGACATCCGCGGGCCACTTTTGCCCCAATCGCCACAGGCGGCGGCGATGCCCTTCTGTATCTGAAACGCGGTTATAGAGCTCGGGTCATCAAATTTGTAAGTGGATTTGTATTTTGTAAGGTATGTTAATATTAAAGTGGATCGGTCCAACCTTTCAAAAAAAATCATTACGGTGGAGAAATTCATGTCCTGGCATTCAACTGCGAAGTACGTCAAAATTTTTAGGATAAAAAAAAATTCTGAACAAATCTTCCAACATATTAGAATCAAAAGTTTCATTGCAAAAATTTTTTTGACGATTCTTACAAGAGATCAACTTACAATGTGTGGTGCAGCCTGAATGCCAACAGATCGTTTAATTTTGATGGGCGTGACCAGAAATTCCTTGCGAGCATTATGCTCTTCTTGTAATTTTTTGGTGACTTTACGCAGGTCCTCCAGCTGAAATAGAATCGTTGGAATGCTCACACCCAATAGTCTTTGCAAGATGTCTTATGTATTTGTCGAGTCATCATATGGATGGCTAAAAACAGTGCACAATACTTGAAAAAAATTCAACGCCTAACACGTATTTATAATTTTATTTACATGCATACATTTCTATGCAACTTCAAGAGTGCTTCACAAAATGCAGGTTACTCGCAATTTGAAACTTATTATCATAAGTAAATATAGTATGCTGCGTTTTATTGTTCAATTAGATACATAACATGACATTTCCTACATATATGAAGAAAATGGGGAAACCAAACTTACCTCCTTATGAAACTGAGCTGTCTTCTTGCGGTTGGCTTCCAGGGTAAACTCCAGCTTCTCGCAGAGGCTCTTGTATTTACCAATTTCATGGCTGTGTAGAATTTTATTCATAAACAAATCTACTATCATGTTCTCTAAATCCTGCAAAAGAGAGTAGAAATTGTTTTTAAAATGGATCTAAAAGGCAGGTATTGTTCACCAGGAATGTAAAAAGATATTCTTGGCATCTACACACCAGAAGTGCAAATTGCTTTTGAAAGAATATGGCAGCACCCACCCTAATCTAAATTTAAAAATCCATGGTTTAATTAAATAAAAGCATACATGCAATAATTTTTTTCAGTCTTTACTCATAACAAGTATAGTGGGCATTCAATGATGAATTTTTTCTTACATAAACATTCCATTGAAATTTAGTTAGATCAACAAGGTCAAAAATAAATGAAAAAATCACATATATTGCTGAAAATATGTATTACAGGTAAGTAAAACGGAAATTGTAGGCCAAAACAAAAGCCAAAGGATAGTCTAAATTCAAAGCTTTTACAGAAATGAATGAACAATTCTGCAAGAGTTAAACACAGCTGCATGCATTTTAAGGAAAAAATTTTTTCATTGTTAGAATGGCTAAGAGCTAAGAGGAAGTGTAAATATTACAAAAGATGTAGGGAATTATCAGTCAGGTTACGAGATAAACCCATTTTAACAAGATACTTGCCTTCCTCTTGAGCTTCCGTAGTTTAGAAGTGGCCATTTTTAATTTCTCAACTTCTTTATTTACCATAGCTTCATCTTCTTTCTTGTGTGCATCCAGTGTCTGCAAATCACAGACTAAATCATAAGATCTAGCAGATTAAATTTTGGGTTCATCATATATTCAGAATTATATACATGCTAAGTTTTTTTCATATGGGAAAACTTATGCAACAAAAATTTCTAGAAAGCTACTATATATGCAATTTTTGCAAGGTTACCTCAACATTAGGAGATAGTCGTCGTTTCTTGACGAGTCCCTCATCTTCCGAAGACAGCACTCTTTTCGGAGTTTTCTTTCCAGACCTGGTGCTATCTAACATGTCACAAGTTCCTTCTCCAACATCCAGTAGCACATCCAAGTTGTTAGAAGTTGCAGCAGAATTAGATGTGGAAACTCCACTAGGCTTCAATGGTGAAAGTTCTGTGATGTCTGTAGATTCTGGAAGATCTGGAAGATCAGCAAGAACTACCGGTGTAGCTACTGTGAAAGGTAAATTAGTGAGCAATAAAGAATCTTCGGTTACTGAATCTTTCTCGACACAAGCAAGTTCTTCCATGTGATCAGAAGTGGACTGCAAGCTAGAACTTTTCAGCAAATTATTGGGTGCAGACAAATGAGGAAGGTCTTTAGCTTTCTCTATAGGAGAAACAGTATCAGCAGTCAATTGAGTAGCATTGGGGATATTACACAAGGCAGCTGGACTTGCAGGTTTAGCTGGTCTTGAATCAGGAGGAATAGAGCCTATTAATGGATCCAGAGATAATTCTCCATTGGTCGATGCAGCTTCATTCTTTTTATCTTCAACATCCTTCACAGCTTTCACTAAAGGGCTTGCTGTTTTTGCTGCCATTGTCTTCGAACTAGTGATGCCATTTAAGCTGGATAAATTGAAATCCATTGTTTTAAGCACGGAAATTGAACTCTTTGACGAGTTTATAACTGGAGGTAGAGATGACTCAGAGTTCATGAATTCACTGACAACCCCAGCAGGGATGTGAATCATAGGACGAGTCTCAGAAATGATAGGCATATGAGCTGTTGCAACTTCTCCCTTCATAGTGTCTTGTAATGGAGGATTCTCAGTTGGTTGGTTTTTAGCTGCCAAGTTTTCTTCTGAATCAACTTGAGAAAACTGCCCTGAGCTTGAAGTTTTTGTTTGCTCTATTTCTTCAGTGTTGAGTTTGTTGCAGGAATGATCTGAACTTGATTTGTTATTGGATACTATTGATTTGTTATTGGATACTGCGTTTGTTATCCAGCCACTGGTTTCATCTTTTTCTTTCTGAAAGAGAAAGATATGTAGAATTTAAAGGTTAAAAAAATGCAATAAGAATATTACTAGTAGTAATGATTAACAATTCAATACTTCAGAAGAGCTGGGGTAACAAAGAACATCACTTTATTTTTAAATTACATCAAAACTATGAGAGGCAGGAGCCAGCAATTTATGGTGAGTGAAGCTAGAGTACAGACCTGTATTTTGCATGTTACAATTTAAGTTTAACTTATCTAGTAAAAAAATGGCATTTTGAAAAAAAAGTGATCAAAGTTACCCCATTTTACAGTATATATTGTGCTAAAAAATCAATTATATTTGAGATTAGGAAAGAAAACACCCATTTAAGTAACAATTTATTATATATGTTTCATACTGTGTATTTATATATTATGTATACTAACAATAGGCCTATAAGGTAAAAAATTATTATTCTTTTGAGGCATCTAACATGGCATCTCTCTGGCCCATCATACTTTCATTTTGGCTTTAATAATTAACCTGCATATTGCTTGATGTAAAATTAATCCTTGATACACATTTTATGCCAATCCACTGCTTTTATGTAGCTCCAGGGATTGTAAAGCAAATCAACATTGCATAGTGGAGCATATTTTTCCTGAACTGATGGTTTGTAAGGAAGTTTGTTCATAAGGTTGGGGTTCCACTGTACCTCCTTCACAAGTTCACAGTTCACACTGGTCTATAGTGATATTAGTGAGTTAGTCTAAATTTGAGGGACTTTTCTTTCAATGCATCATCCTGGAAGAAATAAGCTCCACAATAATGTTCATTGTACAGTAACTATTTTTTTGTAAACCCTATAAAAAAGGAACCTATAATAATATCATCACTTTTAGTATTGATATAATTTGCATACTGCAGTTTCTTAAAGGGGAATATAATAACCTAGTAAACCTACATTGATATAAAAATATTTTTTCCTCTTTATTTCACTTTTTTAAACTATCAAAATTATTTTTGATTATTAGCTTCATAAATCGTTCAACAAATAACAATAGTGAGATTTGATTTTACAAATGTTGCAATTTCAATAATGACAGAAAATGCATCTTAATATATAGAAAAAAACTAACAATATCATAAATTTTTCTTTGACTCTATAGGGCCAAGTGCCAACAATAACAATGCTAGAACTTGGTAACTTGTCAGACTCAGCCTGACCAGCCCACCACCATCAACATCATTCATAGGCAGACCATGGCAATTCCATATCAACCAAAAATTAATGCAAATATATTGAAAGAATACTTAACATGGGTACCGGTATAGGAATACCTTGAATACTCCATACCAGTAATACCACCACTGGCACCACACACATGCAAGTGGCACTTTCAAAGCAGGGATTTATTCAGACACCTCCCCAACTACATTTTTCAAGTGCTGTATGTAAATGTACTGGCATGGAATTGGAATATAACCTTTTGAGCCACAAATAGAGCTTTCATGTAATTTTTGGAGTTGTGAGATTCCTGCTAGATGTATTACTCTCAAATTGTTATTTAAAAAAAAAGTGCAATATTGGGCTGCAGGATCCTAAATGTCACTTTAGTGCTGCAAAATCTTATTTCTAAGTAGGAAAATTACATTCCTGTATAAGTAAACCACTAACCAGTAAAGTATCATGGATCATAAACGCATCATCATACCTAAGGGTAAGGTATTGGTTTAAATTGATTAGATTAACTGATACTAAAAACTGATTTGCCAAAAAAAAAACTGATGAACTGATACTAAAAAATCTGGTTTGCCATCATGCACAAACTTACTCTACTAAACAGTACTACAGACAGTCTACAGTGTACACCAGTGTTTCCCAAAGTGGGCAATATTGCCCCCCTGGGGGCAGTGGAAAGATCTGGGGGGGAGGGCAGTGAGGAAGAAAGGGGCAGTAGGGGGTCGGCAATCCGCGAAGTTGAAGTCAGAAGTTAATACGTTTATTTGACAATTTGTATTTTGTACACAACACATGCAGAACATGACCGATTCAAATAAGTTTTCACAAGCTAAAAATTGCCTTTTGGTAGTTAGGAATTTATATTCAAAATTTAGTTCAAATCTGTTTCAGTAATTTGGAAGGAACTCTTTGATCACTGCAAATTTTGGCCCGTATTGCCATATAACTCCCGAATGAAGGTGAAATTTAAAAATGTTTTCACAAGCTTAACATCACCGTTAGGTCCTAATGAATACGTGTTACAAGTTTTATCAAGCTGCTATTATTAGTTTGGGAGATATTCCTTGGTCACTGAATTTGTAGATTGGCTGTGAGACCAGCCACAAGTCCAGCTGTAAATTTGTCCAAGATTCCAAGCCATCTTGAATTTCTAGTGCTGAAGCCTGAAGCAGTTAAAACTGTAAAAAAATAAATTGGTTTACTAAATGGGGACATGGGGTTCTATTCGTGAAATACACATTTGTCACGTGAATGTGATTTGTGTTTAACCTTTATTGTATAAAATTGCAGCATACTAAATATCAAGAAAGGGGCGTTTGTTATTAGGTATATGTATCTGTCGGGGGGGGGGACGCTAGAGATTCACTGGGGAGCCAAAGGTAAAAGGGCGCCAGTGAAAAAGTTTGGGAACCACGGGTGTACACTGTACACATAAGTAATACGGCAAATTTGTCTGCTTTTATTTACAAATTTTATTATAGTCAGTGAATATGAGTACTAATTGTTTTATTGTTGAACTTACCTCTAAAGGTTCGAATAATGTGATGCCTACCTGGTCGGAATCAAAGTTTACGTTAGTACTCATGAAATTACGGCAGAATTTAAAACGTTATACTTATTAGGAAATTTAAAACATATTTAATTTCTTTTTGCAGAAAATCGGATTAATAGATAAAATTTGAACTTTAACATATCACAGAATTGTTCACCATAATTATATTTAAAACAAGAGGCCGACCTGTTAAAATTTTCAAGACAGTCAGTGACCATGAGAGCAGCACCGGACACCACCAACCTCGCTCTCCAAACGCGGGCCAACACTAAGCGGCGACACACTTATTCGATGCGGAAAACACTAGTTGGCAGCTGATGAACATGACAATACCAAGACTATTCAATTCATGCCATCAACATGCTGATCAAACAAACAAAATTTCATGTTCTATAAGTTACGTGAGCTGCCTGATGAGTAATATCTCATTTCGAATAATTATATAAGAGAAGGGCCTTTCATGAACATGTAATGTGCGATTCACTACACAAGATGAACAGCACCTAAGGCTTTCCACTTGATCAAAAAAATTTGTTTAGCTTATCTGCTTGGTTTCTTCCCGATTTACTGGTGAATATACCGTGATTTACATGGCTATCCAACGCATTAAGAACCAAATTCAACAACATTTTTACACTTGCTTCACATCCGTCATGTTCACTCATTTGGCAACAGCGTACACAATTCAAGATGGCTGACCAGTTGGTCCTCAAATCGTGGACCATCAAGAGGTATGTGCAAGTAGAAAGTGTCAATATGGTTCACTTGCATGTAATGTGTGAAAAATAAATAGTATTCTATTCCGTCGATAATATACCCATCTATTCATCGCACAGATTCAACCGAATTTTACTTGCTCAAAATCGGAGGTCCTAACTAGGCTCCTTGATGGTACCATACACACTTTCAGTTGGTGCACACGGGGCTCCGGTCCTGGCAGCATAAATTTTCAATCCAACTTAAACATGAGTTGATACCTCTATATTACTTAACTGTAATTGTATAATCCAAATCTTATGTGCAGCATCCAGCAGATGCAATAATGATTGCAATTCGCAGCAATGTTAAAATTCATCATTAGAATAAGGTTATCCTAATTATTCCTATGACATTGTGTAAACGTACTGATTCCAAGGCTTCGTTCAAAGCCAGGTTACAAGTAAGCAGTACAATTATGACACCACGTCCCTGTAACGATTAGCAGCTAACACTTGACGTTTTAAAACTTCCCTGCATATGCTTTATTGAGAAGCAATAACTATTGTAAAATAATTGCATTAAATTAATGTGCTACTATCTCTTATAGAAATAATTAATTTAACGATGGGGCGAGAAGAAGATATCTTGCCTGTAGTCGATTCTAGATCGCGAAATTTTACAGCTAGCTGAGGCTCAAACCAGCAACTATCGGATGCTGTTCTCACAGACGCCGCCACCTTGTTTCTGTACTTGCTTATCATGCCTTTTGGGATTAAGAATAGACCTGATTTCCATTCCCATTTCAATTTAAATTGTTTATAAAAACTATTTTATCAGTTTGAAAATTGAACTACACATCTAATTTTCGTATTGAAAAAATGCATGAGCTAAATTACTATCATGGTTTTCAGTTTCATGATGGTTTTCCATAATTTATGGATTTTCAGTGGCTTCCGCTAATATTAACACAACACGGGAGGCTAACTATGAGGTACTCGTATGATTCTTCAAAATAATTTAAAATTATAGTTTGCATAGTTTCAGGTCTGTCCAAACGTAAGGTTTATGTTTACTGTAGTTGAGGTATGCAGAAAAGGCCTAGAATTGTGTTTGAACAAAATAACAGGTCGCTACTTCGAAAATTTTCAAGGAATAAACGATACCTATACGAATTTATGGCAATTAATAGAGACTTGAGCTACAAGCTGGTTCAAGCAGAAGGAAGTGAGCGAGTGGTGGATTTAAAGGGGTGGGGTAAGGAAGAGGGAGAGAGTCGGCAAGTACGGCAAGCTGAGCGCGGTAGAGGAGCTAGATGGCGGCTGCGAGCCGGCTCCACGGTGTGCTCTTTATGGAAGTAACTTTAGTCCTAAAATATAACTACATAAAATATATTGCTTCAAAAATATCCAAACAATTGAACCTTTTATAGTTTGCTAACCGAATGAATAGATCACTAAGTTTTTCAATAGATCAGTCGGCATCTACATTCGTTCAACATTCTGGCGACATTAGGCACGAATAACGGCCATAACTACAGCAGCACTGTGAACTTGAGTTCACCTCGTCCACCGTCTGAGGCTGTAAAGAAGGGATTTTATTAGAATGTTCAAATTGTGAAGTCCTGTCAGTTTTCATGACTCATTTCAAGACGGGAGGGACCTAAAGTGACAATGAAATCACGACTGCATAACTTGTAGTTCGAATTGGTCTCAAGCTACACCACACCACTGTCCTGGTACCTTGCGAGCGCCATAAATTTGTACGACAAAGAGCTATGAGCCAAAAAATAGGACTATAAAAATCTATTTACTTATGACTTGGCGAACGAGGGTCAGCTGGAATATATTGAATGTACATCACAAACCCCATAGTCTCATAGATAGGAACATTACAAGATTTGGGTTACAATGTTATGTACCATGAACTTTTTTTGGAATCAAAGAGGAAAGTTGCCATTATAGGGTTAAAGTTAAAGACTTCTATAAGTAGTTCAGACTCAAAGTATAAGACGCGAGACGATTCGTGGAAATATGTACCTAGTGATGAATCTAACTGCACCTACTTATGACTGCAGCCAGCTGAACGTTACTGGTATTGATTGCTAGAGTTTGGATCGCCTAACAGTGAATCAAAATGATTAACGACATCGCCATCGTTTGGCATCGCCAAGTCTGCTGTCAAACCCAAAATTGTACACTTCTACCAGATATACTTTTTGTCAATAGTCTTCATTCCACAACCGCTTCCGACAGAAAAAAAGCTCCCATTATGGACTCCTGCGTTTGCGTTTGATACTTTTCTCATTCGAGACGAGACAACAGGGTTTGTCCTGGTTGTCCCCAAGAATCCCCACTCCACAATACCTAGACATCCCGGTTAAAATAGGAGTTTTTCGTCATTTCACGCTTCAGGTACATTACTTAGTAAAATGACATCGCTATAGGTATATACTATAGCCCATTTACAAAATTTGAAGGGTCAAGGGGAGTTTGAGAACGTAATCAATTGTTAGAAATATGCAGAGGATGGTATTATTACAGATTTTTACGTCATTTCGTTATCGATTGGTACGAAAAAAAAAATTACGTAACTGAACAGCTCATAAGTCCTTTAGTTCTGAACGGACTGCATGAAATTTATAACGTATCTAATGAGTAACCAGACTCTGCGGTAGGAATTGACGCAAATGTTCGCGTTGCTTCGTTTTTTATTTAACCTACGGTCTGTAATAATCGTCACTAATTACCAGGCTAGTGGCTTCGTGTACCGAGGTAGTAGGTACTGCCTGCTCAAGGATTAATAGCGAGTAGCGGCCAGTAGCTGCCCGTTGTGAGTCTACTTCCAGCCATGTTTTTACGAACCCTCTGCCAGGGAAACAATGATGCTTCGTTATTTAACAATCTTCGGTTTGAAGTGACCGAGAGGTCCAACGAACAAGTTCAAAGAGCATAATGTGGTACGTTCTCTGCTCGGTTGGGACTAATTACTCATCTGTGGTATTTTACAGGTGCTGATGGCATAAGAAACTTTATTCGATGCTTTTTGCTAGGGCATAAACTTAGGCTTTGGTTAACCGACACCAAACTTACTACGTATTCGTCTACTATTCTCATACAAGTCTCTCCAGCCTCGGAGCTAACCAGCGTAGGCACGAAGGAGTCTACGCATGCCCGGTATGTTAGCGGTTTATAATAATTGCGGTTTCAGCGTTTATTAGGCCATAGGCCTGTCGCCGATTCCTAACATCGCAGAACATCCACAGCTTGTTGCGGTCTCGAACTCACAACTAACTGATTCAAATTCTGCTCTGCTTAACCGCCCGGCCTCCTAGCCGTTTCTGACCAGAAACTGTCGCACAGAGCTGGGATCGAACCCGCACCTCTCTGCTCCAATCTTCGTACTCTGTGAACTGTAACCACTGGCCCACCCTGCCCATAAGTACATGAAGAAGAGTTTTTCTTGAATTCTGAATTATCTACTGTACCTTGATGAAAGAATGAAATAAATATGATATTCTAAGCATTCTTCACTATGCCAAGAGGTGTGAAATTGCTTGCGCTCGAGGTAATTATCTTTAACCCGTCATTCCTATTGATGTCCCCGTTGGCACTCGCAATTCAAACATTCCAGTTTCTAAGGGGAGTGAAAATTATTTAAACATAATTTTAGGTTCTAACTTGCTTAATTATTCAGCAGTCAGAATATTTGGTATTACTTTAGATTAAGTGCATCCAAAAAAGGGTGTTTTTTTGCTTAATTATATGTTTTTTGGGGTGTAGATAAAGAATCTGAAATCCGTTTTTGGCGGTCGACATCGGAAAACAGTTCAGAAACTGGCGCACAGAGCTGGGTTCGAACCTGCACCTCTCGGCGCCAATCTCGGTACTCTGGAACTGTAACCAATGGGCCACCCTGCCCGATGGCTACCAATGTTGCCATCATTGAACTTGTAAATATCGCCACAAAGTTTGCACCAAATATTGGTATTGTTAATCAATACCTCGGCCATCATGGTCTTCGCCTGTTCTTTGCTCCTCAAAATATTCCCAGTTACCCCTTCTGATTCGTGGCGTCTTGCAGGGCCTAAGGAAGACCTTCCACATGATGCCATTAGTAGGTGTACCGCTAAGTGATATGAACTCGTATGTTTTTCGTCATGCGCGATTAAAAGCTCAACAGCAACATCATTCACTAATTATTCAGCCATACATTGCCAAGTCTGCCAAACTAATTTAACTGCCAAATTAGTTTGGCAGTTGAATTTGGAGGTAATTTAAGTTAACAGACAGAACTAGAAAGCGACTGAGTAGTGCCTATCTAAAACGTTTAGGGTTATTTCCACAACGACATTCAGAGGTGTTCTCCAAGTTAAGCATTGAAGTTTATTCAAATAGTCGGAATAGTAATCACACAATGAAAGCTAAGAAATACAGCTAGCATGGATATAATGCGATGAATCAACAAGGCCTGCCCAGTCTCCAGACACTGCTTCGATCTGCGCTGTCTCAAGACGGAGTGAGAACTGAGAAGGTTACAATTTTCACAGCGGATACACGGCGCAAAGATATCTGCTGTAATATTAGGCTCAGTTTTATGTGAAATCTTCATGGAGGAGGTACTACTATGGTCAATTTTTGCAGTGTGTCTTGCTAAAAAGAAAAGATTGCAAGACCTCAGAAGTACGTGGCATGCAGGGTGGTCGGGGAAGTGGCTTCAAATAAAGTAGCACTTTTCCCATCATATTAGATTACTGCTTGAATCATACTCTGGAACTGTAACCAATGGGCCACCCTGCCCGATGGCTACCAATGTTGCCATCATTGAACTTGTAAATATCGCCACAAAGTTTGCACCAAATATTGGTATTGTTAATCAATACCTCGGCCATCATGGTCTTCGCCTGTTCTTTGCTCCTCAAAATATTCCCAGTTACCCCTTCTGATTCGTGGCGTCTTGCAGGGCCTAATAAAGACCTTCCACATGATGCCATTAGTAGGTGTACCGCTAAGTGATATGAACTCGTATGTTTTTCGTCATGCGCGATTATAAGCTCAACAGCAACATCATTCACTAATTATTCAGCCATACATTGCCAAGTCTGCCAAACTAATTTAACTGCCAAATTAGTTTGGCAGTTGAATTTGGAGGTAATTTAAGTTAACAGACAGAACTAGAAAGCGACTGAGTAGTGCCTATCTAAAACGTTTAGGGTTATTTCCACAACGACATTCAGAGGTGTTCTCCAAGTTAAGCATTGAAGTTTATTCAAATAGTCGGAATAGTAATCACACAATGAAAGCTAAGAAATACAGCTAGCATGGATATAATGCGATGAATCAACAAGGCCTGCCCAGTCTCCAGACACTGCTTCGATCTGCGCTGTCTCAAGACGGAGTGAGAACTGAGAAGGTTACAATTTTCACAGCGGATACACGGCGCAAAGATATCTGCTGTAATATTAGGCTCAGTTTTATGTGAAATCTTCATGGAGGAGGTACTACTATGGTCAATTTTTGCAGTGTGTCTTGCTAAAAAGAAAAGATTGCAAGACCTCAGAAGTACGTGGCATGCAGGGTGGTCGGGGAAGTGGCTTCAAATAAAGTAGCACTTTTCCCATCATATTAGATTACTGCTTGAATCATGTGATGAACCTAGTGATTGATGGAACTACTCGATAATGGGCATAGACACGCATACTTATTAATTTGGATTTGTGATACCGCATATCATCAAAGAAAATACTTATATGAGAACCTCAATATCATCACTTTACCGCGAACACTTCTCAGAGAATTGATTTTTACTACTATTCCCCTGCTTGTCGTTGCATCGTTTAGTTTTCCGCTAAGCTCTCGTAAGCTTCCCCCCTTTCATTCCTGTTACCATCTATATTCATTGGATTCAACACGCAGATTGCATGGGAAACTTCCATGTAATGCAATAAATTCAGTGAGAAACTCTCAAGAACAGTGCCGAAAGCAGCCATTGTCGCCTCACAAACTGAAAATGAGGAACAAAATGAACAGGAAAACGGTGCTACCGTCTACATGCGCCGACTTCTCCGCACAGTTCAAGGAACTGCGAGTCCATCTCCTCGACGGACTCAAAACTGCGCACTTTTCCGGTCTTAACACGAACTATCTATCTGCAACGATTCTAACTGTGCAGACAAACGGTTGTGCAAAACGCAGCGTCCGGACCGGCATTATATAAGAGCATAATATATTACTGATAATTTATGCATAGAATTTAACTTAAATTACCTTCAAATACTCCAACTAGCGTTTCAAAGCTGGGAGGTTGTTGTCTTTAACTTCTCCATTTGCCACCTAATAGTATACTGATTACCACCTAGTAGGCTAGTCATACACGTTTCAGCTTATGACTCAGAAAGCCGGCAGACACGCCCATCTTCAAGATGCCAACTAGTAATTTGCATAATGGTTGTTGGAGAGGATTAAACGGTATTCAAAAAATTGTTACGGTATCTAAAAGCAGAGTGTGTGCCAGGAGTGATCTTCATGGAAGTAACTGTTGTTTCAAATTTGAGAGGTAAGTAATATTCAAGGCAAATGACTAGAAGTTGACTTATTAATTGAATTTCCGTTAGACGTCA
Organism: Hyalella azteca; assembly: GCF_000764305.2. Taxonomy (NCBI): domain Eukaryota; kingdom Metazoa; phylum Arthropoda; class Malacostraca; order Amphipoda; family Hyalellidae; genus Hyalella; species Hyalella azteca. Next base: position 20,546 of record NW_025947285.1, on the reverse strand, counting down.
GAAACCGAATTCATCAGTCATTCTGAAATATCACTCATTAATATTCTAAGCTTATAAAACCGATTACCGAATGTAATGTTAGAGCCTAATATTGGAAAGTGCGTAAACAGCGTAATATACAGCGTGTCAGCGTTAAAGGTTAGGGCATATTTGACCTTTCGCCGATTCTAGACGTGAGAGTGTTTCACAGCTAGCCGCGAGTAGTTAACCCGTAACTTACGACTCCATTCAAAAAAGTGACGTTAGCCTCATTTAGTGATGGGTCTACTCTTCAACTTTGAACTCTTGAAATTATGAAGTTAATAATTAAAGAAACTCAATGAAAATTTTTGAGGATGCACCAGGGCTTGGATTAGATCTGCACCGACCTGACATATATATTGCTTGATTGTGCTTGAATCTTCATACTCCATCAATTTATATCTGTGGAGTCAAGACTAGAGTTGACATGAAAGTTAAGTTGAATCATGATTGAAAATATTGAATATATAATCATAGTGAAAATACAACGAAAAAAGTAATTCATTCTGTGACCTAATTATTGTCAGGTTGAGTAACTTTTTGATTTGGATATATAAAACCATCTCATCTTTACATTAAAAAAACTTTAATGTACGGCGAACGAACATCGGATATTTCATGATTCAGCACTAGTCGCTCGATCGCAAGTTTGCAAAATTATGTTTTTGCCTACTATGTTTTTTTTTTATTTTAACGATAATTTTGAAAAATTCATGAATTAGAACATAAATATGGTGGAGTCAGTTTTGTTCAGGCTTTGTTAACTGGCTTGTTGGTGATTCTTAACCACCCGGCCACCATATCGATCTCGACCGGAATATTCGCATCTCATTGAAGGTTTCGAACCCACAACTCATTGCTTCAATCTGGTGATTATCTAACTTTTCGACCACCCTGAGGATATAAGAAATGCTTCAAAAATTAGGAAAAAAAATTCCCTAATAACTTTGTAGTAAGTTTGAAGGCAGTAATGTTTACTAATACTTGTCGAAACGAGCATTTAAAAAAGTCAGCAGGTTTTACGAACTTTACCACAGTGAATTCGTACACCGTAACTACTTTCTAAGAACAAGGGAGTCCACGTGACTCGAGGCCATGCAAGTTTCGCTTTGAAACCCATCAAGTAACATGTGATGAAAAAAAGACAAAACTGATTTTAGGTTGTGTCGATGAATTCTTTAAAAAATGTTTATGTGTGAGACTAAATACACAACATGGGCTCATATTCGTTAGCAAAATAGTACTTGGCATTTTTCAATGTACTTACCTCTCCTAGCCTCGCAGCAGGCTCCTGGCACGGCTGTGAACATGACAGCTCATTGCCATGTCTCACCAGCGGAATGTTGGAAATCCATCGTTGCGTTTCACTTGCTCGCCGACAGATTCTTCCAATCTTAATTCATGTTCGATCTAGAGAGGCTACTTGGCAATAGCTCATTGTGAAATCATCTATAGGTGATAGATACATGATTGCATACGAGTCCTTGATTGCTACAACTGTTCCATAAGGGGGAGGTAAGACTGCGAAAAACGTAGTATGAACCCTAGTATTAGTAATATTGCGCTGGTGTACACTGAAAATAAGCCTTCCTATATATGTATTGCGATTTCTTCAATACAAAAGAGACGCCTACATTAGTCACTTCAGAAGGGTAAATTTTCGCTGTATAAATGATATGTTGTCTTCAACAAATTCGAGTGGAGCGTTTCGACTCAGTAGTGATTTGCCTTAGCTTAGGAGTATCTGTAGAAGAATACATTCGTCAGAAGACGCAGGAAAGCGAGCAGACGAGTAGTCTTGTAAAACGAGCTGAGCTGTGCACATGGCGCAGCGCACTGACCAACACTGAACGGGTAACTTCACACCGTTTATCAGAAAACAAGTTAAATTACATCAAATTTACTACACCAATTTCAGGTTAAAATACAAATAAATAAATATACATCCACCAAACGATCGTATTCAGTGATCTTATTTGAATGAATCAAAGATGCCATGATACAAATAGAGATCATGGTTTATAGATTCTACGAAATCCATCAAGTTTTACTCTATAGCAGTGGGATGTTGGATTACGCATCCGTTGATTGGTGCGCCAATTTAGGATTAGGTCACAGCTAGGGCACAGCTAGTTTGTTGCAAATATTACACCCACATCCTGGCTTTATTGCCAAACCTGATTTCAAATTACGAGCAAGATATAAAGTTGTATTTGTATGCGAAGATGCTGCAAATGGTCATTTATTCAGCTTTTTCTCTCTTTAGTAGCAACAGACAGTTGATTTTGATTAAATTCAACTCGAATTATACACCCATTTATTATACAACAGAATAATGCGCTGACATTAACGCAGAATGGCAAAGGTTAGGCTTTGGTTCGGGATGAAAGTTAAATTTTTTTTTAAGAAATTCCTCTAAAGATTAGCGGTCACCAAATCGCAAAAATGGTGCAGAAAATATAACATCTCATGAGTAAAAATAGAAAAGACCCAAATTTATAAGCACGTGTGACTTACTTTTGAGAAAATCTTACAATGCCATCAATTAAAATCATTAGTCGCAAGCAGAACATGGTTCACTCACACCAAATTTATCACTGACTAATTTCATGACTGGTTTAGGCTTATTAACGCGTTAAATTAAAAATATGAACAAACTCAAAAATTATAAAATTTAAAACTAGAACTGAACTAGAAAGTAAAACTTGATAAAATTATAATCAAAGAAAAAAAATGGTATTAGGATTTAGGCGTGCAGCGGAGGCAAAGCAACTGTCAAACAGCGAACTTTCATGCCTCAATATTAGCTGCTGCATTTACACCTATTGTAATGGAGCTCAGACTATAATATAATAATACATTATACTTAATATATATTGTTAGCAGCGACACCCCTAGGTTTTAAGGACAGTGGGGCTAAGCCCTCTAAGATTTATCAAATTATTTATGTTACTAATGACTGCTTATGTAATTATTTATTTTAATTTACATTCTGGCCAAAATATTTTTGACAAAATTTGTCATATTTTTTTTAGAGTAATAAGAATTGTAACAAATGAACATATAATTATTTGAGGGGGGCCGGTTAAGAATATTCTAAGAGGGCTGAAGACCCCTAAAATAGGGCTAATGACATCACTAACCGTAAACATGCATGTCCGCACGGCCAACTTTCCGTAAAACTAAGAATTTTCACCCTACAACTGGAAATCTATTTTATATCAAGATGATTGTAGTCCACGTACTGACGCGTCATATCAACCTTTGCAAACCTTATCTAGATAATGAAGTATGTCGTACAAAAGGGCTGAGTAACATAATTTGAGTTAGATAGTTACACTTATAATCATAACGACACTATAATCGTTTGAATCTTTTTATGCAAGGAGTAAAACTGACTACTAACGAGACTCGGTAGGAACTTTAAATTACAGGTACGCATTGTTGGCGTGCGGCATATGACAACCAAATATGTAAATTGTAAAACCAGAGTAAGTGGGTAAACGTGCGATAACCTAACCATTGAAGTTAGACGCGCACTACGTACTCTTAGCAGCAGCTTGTGACCTCACGCTAAAAACGCTTGTGACCTCACGCTTTCTCGTTGAAAACTAAAAGTAAAAACCATCTGCGATGTACCGTTTAAAGCTCTTGAACCAATGTTTGCGACTGCGCATACATATTTTTTTCTTCAGATCAGTTCAGAAACAATTTCGCTTTGTGAGGAGTTACTACACCATGAACGTACTTTCTTCGCAGTAATTGTAGATGGAGTTCCGTGATGAAAGGAGTGACATGACCAACCTGGTGTCATCGATTGTCTGGTGTCTCAGGCAATCGGTGTCGTGTGCAACCAAGTGTCAATGGCTTAGAGGCACCAGGGCACTTGGTAAATGGATCGAGTCCGGGACAACCGGGTACCTGATTAGTCAAGCGGTCATCTGGACGACCTGGCTGGCACCTTGGCGACTATGAGATCCAGACTCCCGACTATGTATGGGCTATCAAGCGCTGGACTGCTGTGGCCAACAAATTTCTGACACGAATGAATGATTACTTGTCTGTAGCAGAAAACGAGTATCTATACCTGCAAAACCCCACATTCTGTCGAGGGGATACCTTGGACATGTCTGCAGCGCTCTTTCAATCTAATTAATACAGGTATGCGTCAAATAACGTGATTAGTGTGTGTGAAAGTTTGAGGCCTCGCACCACAAAATTATAAGGGCTATTGGGGCGCATATCCACTGTAGCGGCCGCTACATTTTCAGTAGCGGTAGCGCCCGCTACATATTTAAGTAGCGAAACGAGGTTTTGCCGCTACAGCGCTACCGCTACATGTTTAGATAAAGCCTTTAGAGTTTACTTAATAGTATTAAATATTATTTAAAAACCAGCATGATACATACATAATATAAATTACAGAATAAACTGCACGAAAGATTTCGGTGTAATGTTGTCAACCTCAGCCTGTTACTAGTGTCAACATGTTAGTTGTTAGTCCAGAGCTGGGCAGTAGCGCGGTAGCGGCGGTACATTTAAGCAATTGTAGCGGGAGCGGTAGCGCCCGCTACATTTCAAAGTAGCGCTGCCCAGCTCTGCTGCTAGTTATAAATAAAGAGTAGAATAAAAATTCATGTATTTATTATTTTCTTTATTCTAAATAAACAATAGACCAAACCAAGAGATGGGAATAAGAAAAAAAGTATTTCCTTAATTACTCAAAAATCCCAGATGTAGCTGATTCTGTCGACACGATCTAATGAATAAACGATAATTAATCGATCAGCTAGGGAGACTGCGCAAGAAAAGTGTGGTATCAAGAGGACTATAGAATGTGCATATGAATTCAAATTGAAGCTACCAACGCAGGTAGAACAGTCTATTGATAATAAATTCAGAGAAGAGTTTATGAATGCTTCGTATGATTCGTTCATCAAAAAATTATTGTTTAACCCCGGACATCTGCAGTATTCGTTGGCAACCTTTTATGCAGAAACATGCTTGGGAGCACGTGTGATGAAATTAATTTAATGATGACGAGCCTACTATCACTAACACCGATATAATACGCACTTCAACCGAAGCTCAAACTCAGAAATAAAAATGGTGAGCGCGATATTATTTTTATTTAAAAATACCTATTCGGTTAACAAGTGCCACTTTTCTTAATGAGGTACAATTAATCGTTCCAAATATCCTTGTGCAACTATATCTTCCTGTCCAGCACCTACATATGCCTTATCTGAAAGATTAAAAGGGAAATCGACAAACACTGACTCCCTGAAAACTCCCGCATTCTAGGGAAGAGACGGAAAGTATATTGTCCACTATTTGAACTCTTTAGTTAACCTTAACAATGTTTTCATTGTGAAAAATGATTAACTTTCACCTGCATAGATTCCGAACTACTATTAGCTATGAGGAAGAAACAGAAGAACGGGGTATTCTTGCTAGACATGAAATGGGAAGATTAGAATATTTTTACCCAAACATAAATGAAACACGCCATGAATTAATGCATAGTTCTCGCGCTGTTGTATAACTCATTAAAAAGTTACGTAATTCTAAATTGACCTTTTGACGAGCGTTGGACAAGAGCATCTAGGTTCTGCCAAAACACTTCAGAACCCCGTCCAGACATGAGGCGAGTGGTGAAGAACCAAGTCCTCACTCCTCAGACTCTTCTGTACCGAGCACGAAGCAAGGCTGCCAGCTGCGCGACTCGAGAGCGTTGACCTTGAACACTGAGTATTGACTTCTTTATTTATAGCTAGTTTTAAAAACATGTTCATTACAGTGATATCATACTTCCGCAAAAAAAAAAATCATCATAATTTTTTTCAATCAGGTGTTTGAAGTAAAAATTAATATAAATTTGAAATAAAAGTTTGTTGGTCATTTCCATTCACGTGCCTTTGAAGTCGGTATATCTATGTTCATTTTGTAGTTTGCAGGTTTAATGTCACTATTTACAAGGCCTCATTAAATACGAGTCATCCTCTGACTGTTAACTGTCAGGTCGTAGTGAAAGCCTATAAAGTGCATGCGTTGTAAAACTTAGGTCCCTCTTCGTGCAGGTGGTAATCCATTACGACTAAAATTGTGGAATGTGCATTCTTCCCCGCTTGTGGCTCTCCTCCCCGACTGAGGCTTGTGTCATCTTCTAAATTAGGTCTCCTTGGCCCCTGAAAAAGGTCAATTTATTATCAGAGTGACTAGGATATAAGTAGGTACTACGCACGCCCGGATTGACACATATGATGATCACATCATGTACTTTTACTGTTTGTAATACTATCGGAAAAAATGACCAGAGATTGCAAGGGAGCTGTTACTGAATATCTGTCCTTAGTTCAAACTGGCCTAAGTTACATTTCGGTGACTCACGGACTTCAAATGAGGGATAAAAAGACATTCGTGAGCACTACGCTGCCCAAAATATAGTAGCTGAATTCTGATATATGGTAAAAAAAAGATTTGTTCCGATCATTAGCGGATCAAAAGTGTCTTATCATAGCTAACCAGTGTCTTATCATAGCTAACCGTGAATTATTACTTCCTGAAATTATTTATGAGTTACACGCGATTCAAGGGCTCGCCATGGCACAGATTTTACATAATAATTAAAATAAATTTCTAAATATCCCGGCATAGTCGTTTGTTCGCCACAGGGTATTTAATGTTACCACTTACCAGGCATTCAAATAATCTAAATAAAACAGTACAAATGCCAAAGTTGTATCTCTGCTTTGATGAAAAACCTAAATTTTTACTTCGAATCCATGGTAGGTAAATGTTAGTTATGTTTCAAAATTCTCTTCTAGTCCACTGTTTAGTTGTTAACAATTAAACAAAATTAAAACACAATTTTATTTTTTCGTTTGAAGTTAATTGGAAATGCTTATGCATTTTGTCATTCCATAGTTTATTATTACATGAAAAGTTTGAACTCTGAATGTTAGTGATCCGAGACCAAGGATTCATTATATTATCAATGTAACGATAAAATCAACTGATTACGACCAGCAAATGCTAATTACATGAAACACAGCAGAAAACGGCATGCACTATTTGGTCCACTTGCGCCTACCAACATAACCCAGTAAACCTCATGCTCGACCAACTCAGTGCGCGTGCGCAGACTACACCCTCACCCGTATCTTTCTCTCTCCCCCGGCTGCTGAGCTAGCCTCGGCCGCGTCGACCAAAGAGAACATGACTATCGCCGAGTGACGCATTGCGGCGTTGCCAAATGTACAGTAAATTATGGTTAGTACCTTAAAACAATGGTGTCTCAAAATGGCGGCCATATCATGTTGCTCATGCTCGATCACTAGGATGTTTTGCCCTCATAATTATATATATATATATTCATTTTTATTTAACATTTGCGCAGATATGAACACTAACAACGTATTAAAAGCACATGACGCACATGACTTGGAGTGGCCAATGGTGAAAATTTATTTTCGGCAAACAAATCCTTTATTATCCCCAGTATCTCTGATCAATGTAAAACGTTAGACGAAGAATGAATAGATGATTGACATTCCTATTCTCATAATTACTGAATTCAAGTTTTTCGATAATTTAAGGTATGAATGAAACTTACAGGTTTCCACAGGTATTTTGACGTTTTTTTGTTATATGACCCCTCTATGATAATTAAATTTTCTTCCAACGATTACCTTGTTCTAGAAATGTGCAAGAACCTTTGTTCATATTTCATTCAATCAGCCCCTAAGTTCGAATTTCGTTAACTTATTTTGTCAGAAATTCGTTGTTTTTTTACATTTGCAAGGCGCAAATTCATCGAATTCAAAGATTTGAATAAATCTTCACGCACTTGACCATCTTATACATGCCAATTACACACTAGCACTATTAGCCCTCAAAACTTATAATTACAGATAAGACTGATTCAATTTTTGATATATATATATATAATATTTATTCACTGGTGCAAGTAAATAAATGTATAAACGATCAGAGAATGGAATGAAAACTCTACGGCAGGCATGTGATGCATTTCAGAAACGTGCACACCAGTTTTAATCACTTTGATCTGCCCCGTAAAAATTAGGTTTTGCTCACTAAAGGATGAAGTTTCGTGAGAGCAATATTGTTGGCATCATTTAAAATTCAGTTATATCATCGCTAAATACTTTCTTGTTTCATTTTAATTTGATCGAAACAGTTGTACCAGTGAAAAAAAGTAGGATTCCTAGTCGTCTATGAAATCCTAAATTTTCAAGGTTTTCTAAAATTCATGTATTTTAAGATAGTTTTTAATCGTCTAAAGAAAGTGGTTGTCATTTCAAGTTTTCTTTTCCTATTTATTTAAGGTGTGCCCATGATATTGAGCGACAATAAATAATCTTCTTCTCATATAGTCTTTCATTGTCAAATTAGGCAAAGCAAGGTTCTACTGATGCAATAATGAATACGATACAGAAAAATGAAGTTTGACTTTCCAGTAAAATCCGGAGCTGTCCGGATCTCAAGATCCCTGATTCAATATCGGAAACCATTCATTCAACATTTGTGGCATTCAATGATTTGATAAATTTTATCTACACGATTCATGCTTTTTTTCAGAACGATAAAAAATTAGGACAAGCAGACCGTCTCAGCTATATGAATCTAAAATAATATGTTAATGTTTACGTAGATTATATTGTCACAGATTGGGCGAATTGATGCAGAGTTGGCAGCGCCGCTCGAGACACTCTTTTCTCCAAAAGCAGAAGCGCTCAGTGAAAATATTCACTTTCGCCGTCATTTGATGAGTGATCTATTTTTCAAATTATATTTTATCTAAGGTACAAGAATGGATCTTCAAGTTATTGGTGTGGACCTATTCATTAAAAATGAAATGAAGTTGGAAATCTGAATTTCTTTGAAAATCCCTACAACACTTTCCATTATTAAACAAGCTACATGGTTTTCCTCATATTGCATGGAAATCCCTGAGCAATGTTGCTGCTAGAGATCAATCGATACGCGCAATACTACAGGTGTGTTCGTAGCCGCGGTTCTCACTGCAACAAGTTCCGCCAGTGGTAAGATTGTTTCAAGTGTAGCTCAGAATAAAGATGGTGACAATTTACTAGGGTTTACAGGTATGTAATTGTGAAAAGAATGAATATCTTTAGTACCATTAATTCGAAGTATCATGGATGCACCATGACATGCATCATATATGAGGGCGAAGTTCCAAATTAACAATTTGGCTTTACACATATCGATTAATTATTTATTCCTCTGGCCATCTGACTTTCTCAAATATCAGCAGATGGAGATCTATGAGTTTTGTTTGCAATAATAATGCTGGGCGCTATGAGCCGACATTACCAAGTTCTGCTCACTTTCTGTGGGTTACGCGGATAAGCCGTCTATATAACGAGCGGACGAATTTTTTTCCTGAATTTGCTGGTATCCTTCGTCAGCCAACTTCTGCTTACCCTGGGGCTCAGAACTACTATCGATTCTTCATACAGAATCGTAAGGATACAGAAGTGGTCGCCAATAACTCGTACATGCGGTACTTTATGCCGTGGAGAATACATCTGTTCAAGTCCTCACGTTACATTCATACAGTCTGACATTCACAAGATTTCATCAATACACTTTTAGAAGCTCCCGAAGGATAGCCCGAGTTTCCTTATGATGATCAGATAGTCTTCAATGCTGAACATAGTGTAGTACCCAAGGTGTAAGTAACAAATCCCATTAATTAGAATTTAAACTCATATTCAGTATACCGGTAATAGATTATATGTTATAATCGATATTTCATATTATGGCCTCCTCCAAACATATCCAATGCGTTGCGTTGAGGTTAATTTTACTAACCTACATGTAGTAGTAAAACCCTTTTGAGTACAATACTCAATCATGGACGTATCAGTTGAAAATTTGAAATATGTGCAGTGCGCTCGGATAAGGAGTAAGGACAGTTCGTGAATAAGCTGTCTGCTAAGTTTCTGGGAAGCTCATTGACATGGCGTCGTCTAAGATTTGTCAATGCATTAACCGCCTTGAAGATTATCTATCTCAGATTAAATTAAAAAGACGAACATTGTCATAGTCTTTATTTCTGTCAGTGAGCATATAATTCAGTATAAAAAAGGCAGCATGAGCGAATAGACAGACACACCCTTCCCTCCATATGCGACGGCTGGCATGCCACTGCAGTGACTGCACGCGTGCACGGTAGAGGCTGATAGAGCTGCGGCAGAGTCGACGAGCGTTGGTCCACCTCGGTCACTCTTTGAACGAAAACGGTCATGTTCACAGAATCAATATAAAACCTATGTAATTAGCTTTGCATACCTAACCTGATGCAAAATAGGAGAAAACATATCAATGAAACGTAAAGGGTTTAACCCTATACTCGCATAAGTGATTTTTAAGCCTTTAATTCGAATTACTCTATGGGTAAGTTAACATTTACCGGATTATTCCTGTTTGAATTGCATCATAATATCAGTTATCTTTTATTTATAATTAGGAATTTTGTCATCGATAGGGTTGGCACAGAGTTCGAACAGGCAAAACTAACAATGCTCAAGGAAAAGCGTTTCTCTTGAGGCGGACGACGGAAGTAAATTCATTCCCAATCAGCAATATACTTGAATATCAACAATTCAACACTGATTTGTGTAAAACCCCGGTTGAATAGATATAGGATTCATGATTAGTTGATCCTTTGAGAAAAAGGCTAAAGGGTCATTTTTTCCCCAAGATTTAAAAAAAATATGGGATTTACTCGTCTCGGGAAGAATGTCCACTTGTACATGTAATAAAATCCATTAAAATCACACAGCTTGGACATCAATATTTTTTCTGTCAGTTCCAGGAACTAAATAACCTACATATTTGATTATAACGGTAATTAGGAATGCTTTCTCCTACTTCGGCGATTTTGCGTACCTCTTTTTGAAAGTAATTGGAATTAGTAAGTTTTTTACTCCTGCAATGGTTATGAAAGATATTAACGTAATTCCAAGTCTTGGGCAACAAGATTAACAACGTTTCTTGAAAGACTAGGTTGAACGAATCGATTGAGACTAGTTAGATGTGGCACGTCAGCATCTAGGGCGGGGTTTGTGCATGCGCACTGCAGTCGTCGACTATGTTCACTGCAATAGGTTGCTTGTGGTAAACTTTGACGGTGTTGGCCTATTTTTCAACCATGAGGTCATAAAACTGTGATAAGTTTTATGACTGTGATGAGGTCATAAAACGGTACTTCAACTTGACTATTTTTTTAGTGTAGTAGAGTCATCTTCCAATGACTAGCTACGCTGCGTAAAAATGTAACCAGTTGAATCGTGCATTTGCAATTATCTGATTCATTCTATATTTTATTTTGTTTTAACATGTTCACTGAAAAATGATCCTGGAATTCCCTCGATTTTTCATCTGTTGATTATTAGGCAATTTGCTCAAAATTGACCCGCAGAGATATTTCTGGTTTAAACTAGTAAAAAAAAAGATCCAAGAAAAACTACGCAGATTAGTTTAGCCATTCTAGAATGGTTGGGGCCAAACTTTAACCTGGTCATGTCTAGTTTAAATTATTGAATTTGTGTAATGATATACCATGAAATGGCCACCTCCAGGTGGAAGTTCTAGGGTTATAGAATAGTTTATGTAATTGAATCTGAATTAGCTGTCTGCATTTTCCACGAGTTCAGATTGAGGTCACCAAGTGCTCCGAAACAACATTGACAAAATCATTTATTTTTAAATTCTATTCAATGTAGATCATGTTATATATTAATTCATAATTCAAATGAGAAACCAACATAGGATCTAAACCCCAGAGCCACTTTCATTGCCTTAGATGATGTCGAAATGTTGTTTCAAGCAGTTGGTCCTATTGAACGTAAATTTTCTTTGAAATCTGTAGGGATAACTAATAAGATTTACGGCAAATATCTGTGGCATTATCTTGTATCAAGTTGGCACGGACCATGTGTGAAGTTGATGAATTTTTTATGCTGTTTCCAGATTTGTATTTTGCATCATGTGGTGAACGGAGCGCATCAAATGTAATTTTAAAAATGTTCAGCGTACTGCCATCTGATCTCAATTATGTTTTCAAAATATGATCACGAGTATTTTCACGACTATTCACGAGGATCTAGAGCGGTTATTGTACAAATTTTGTTATAGTTAATGCGGGCATATTTTCTTCTCATTTCCTAGCTATATTTTATTCATGTTACTCAAACTTTATGTTGCATTTCGTAAATACAGTTGTCTGAATTTGTAACGCTGATTATATATTGATCGCCAATCGCCATGTAGATTGTTAAAGTAGTGTGATGATGGTGTCATGGTCGATCAAGTGAGTACATGAAGTACGGAGCAGACTTAGCGATGGTCGTCGTTACTCGGCCTTCTCGAAAGTGCAAAAATTTTCAGAGCCCATTATATAAACAAAGAGAAAAATAATACCTTCATCCTCTCAAGCATTAGTAATGATCGTTTGCCAAACACAAAAGTGAAATAATAATAAGAAATAAAAGTAAAAAAATGATTTAAACAGTAATTGGAAAACAATACAAATGAGAAACTAGTACAAGTAATGCGATTCTCGGTCATATTAATGAACATTGAATCGACACATAATTAATACAAAACCAACACGACCAATAAAATCACGTGAAATCACGAAACAATGACCAAATACAAAGCATGCCTGATCGAGGCTTCATCATTGGTGACTAAAAAAATATTACATGTAAAAATATGACAAGCAACGTTTAATGAACCAATGCATTGAACCTCTTTCCCTTACAATGAATATCTTCCACTAAATGTAAAACATTGAAATTAACTGTCCAAGCGAACGTGAAGAGGCGATCATGGTTGAAACCAAAAACATGAATCGATAAATAGTAAAATATGACCAGAAAACTTTACTTTATAATATTTCTACTTTACAGCTTTATTGCACGCTAAAACGTCCTTACAAGTTTCATTAATACACTTAATTTACAAATAAACTCAAGCCTTAACATTAGAACTAGCGAAATCAATCCAAAACCTGTATAAAAAATTACTGCTCGCTTCTCTACGGAGCTCACTCCAGCTCGTCTTCAACATACGGCCGGCTTCGAGCATCAAAGCATGCGGCTCCTCGGATGCAATCAAATACTAAATTATGGGGGAAATTGAATATATAGTCGAGGCACAAAGCAAATTTATTAAATAAATGGACTCTGAAAAAAACAGACTCCTCCCAGGCACCTTCCTCTTTGGCGCCACTTCCCGTCTGTACACAGAAAATGTAAATCGAGTTCGATTAATTTAGATATTACATGCAAGAATTTAAATTTGAATTCAACGAACTGATCAAAGACGGGGAAGCATTTTATTCACTGAAACGTGCTCAAACGATCGGAATCAAGTTCCATACTGAATTGAAAAAAAAAAAAACAATCCAGGGGTTGTACCGTGATCTCACCTTCGCAGGCCATCAGTGCGACGATCTTTCGTCTCCCTACGAAATCTCGGCCCCCGAAGTCAACCGCCAAAAAATGAAAGCCAGCGAAGTCGCGTCTCCGTGAGCGTAGTTCGCTTAGAACAAATGGAGATAAATCAGCAAGCGGTAAAGTTCAATGGGCCCAGGAAAGTTCAAAACTGCTGTGCTGCGAAACTAGCTAGAGGCTAAGTGCGTGAATCGATTGGGTACGTCAGCCTAGTATTGAGTCTGGAGATCTACTGTCTGGCTGTGCGAGGCTGCGAGTGCGACTGAACCTAATACAAGGCGTGACCACAAAATTCACTGAAATTCTGAAGGCACGGTCCGGGAGTGATTTTTGGGATTCTACTTTTTACATTTCGCTACAATTAGAAACCAGAGTTTCTCAAACGGCACAGCAATTTTATACATCGGACACTTTTACTTCCATATTATACATTGGACAATTTTACTTCCATATTTACCCTGTCACGTTTCAATTTCGCATCACCTTATGCATCACATTCCCATATGCATCACATTACAATATGCATCTTATTACCCTATGCATCATATTATGGGTAGGTGAACGATAAAAATTGGACATAACTGGATGCAAGCTTTTAATAATAAAATAATCATCTCTATTTACGCTCACGTGCAAGTTCACGGCTCAAGATCCAAGCCTCTAAGGCAGTGGTTCCCAAACTTTTGCAGGCTGGCGCCCCCTTGATTCCCCAGTGCATTTCGAGCGCTCCCCAGACACATATTATTCACATAGACACACAAAAAACCACAGATTTTGAATATTTTCAAAAATTTACACTAGAAACCAGGAGAGGTTCAAAGAGTCCAGATCTGGGTGGAAAAATCCTTCGCTGAGAGCCGTGTGCTGCACGTGTTGTATCCAAATCGTCAAACAAAAGTTCGAACTTCTGACTTCGACTTCGGACTGCCGCCAACTTCTTCCTCACCGCCGCCTAGATGTTTCCACATTTCCCAGATCTTGCGTTCGCCCACATTGGGAACCACTGCTCTAAATCCGGAACTGCACGCGAACGAGCTGACGTTGGTCGATCTGCGAACGTGTTAGCACGAGGAAGGCTTCAATTAGGACACTTACGGAAAAAGTGAATTTCTTATCAGCGAATGGAATAACATTTTCACCATGCACGACACTGAACACTCACGTGTTTGCGTTCATCCTCGCTAACAACGTCGCTGGAATCAGACGTTCGCTGCTGAGCTCAGCGTGCTCTCGAGTAGTTTCGATCTGTTCGGTTGCCGCTCTTCCTTGCCTAGTATAATTAGATGTAGACGGGAATTCTCGTGCTGAATGAATTTACGACACAGGTTTGCGTTCGGAGGCGCGGTACTAAGATCCGATGTCGCTCAATTTCCTGTGCGAAATTTAAGTCAATATAGCATTCATTCTGTAAGAAATTACCACTTTCGGATGCATTGCTGCCTTCACTTGTTGCCCACTCAGATTAGTACCGGCAGCCGACTTAGCAACATCTCTAATCTTACCAACGACCTGACGCTTGGACTACGCTTCTTCAGCGTCCACAGGCTCCTAATCCTTGCTGAGACTATTATTCTTCTATCTTTTAATTTTGTGTGAATGTGGTTTCTAGCAGGAGTTATTTTACTTTTTATTACTCGTGTATTAACTAGGTAGGATTTATCTTAGGCTCACCATAATTTACGTTTGGGGATAACCTCCATTTGGGACGTTTAAGGTGGATATAAATTAACTTTTGTCATTTGCTTAGGGTCTAGTATAGGTAGATGGAGGTTTAGGGTTTCATTCCTCCTCTAACTTTATCCCGTGCATTTGAACCTCCTACTGTCCTGCCTGTCCTTTCTGGTGAGCCTTCCTCCTACTTTACACTCCTCTTTCGTTAGGGTTTCATTCCTTAAGCCTGGCAGTTGTAGACTACTGTTACACACTGAATCCCGAATAGATTTAGGTGTGTGCCATTATACTCATTTGATTGATATGATATATACTGCCTTAATCATTGCATATGCCACGCTTTGTGTACGTCGTCTCTACACGTGCTATAATTCTGTTTAATTTCGTCAACAGTATGAACTTCGCCGTTCCTGTGACCCTGTTGCCGATCCCGACCCTTTCCTGGATCTTATTATTCTGAAGATTACAATTTTGATGTCCTGTTCACCTAAATTCTTGAGCCTAGTCGTACCACTTGACTTACTCCTTGGATGAAAATTTAATTACCATGAAAAACCTTCGACGCTTCCCGTGGATGAAGACCCAATTAAGGAGATCCAACTTTGAATCTCTTCTAATAAAATTTTATGGTTCTCTTATTATTTATCTTTACTTAACCTATTATGTAGCGAATTGAAAAATTCCTTACAGTTCTTACGACGATGCAGTGATAGGTTACTGTGCAGAGTACACTTCCACACGGGAATGCGCTTACGTAATTACGTTTTCTGTGGACTTCCTACGTACGGTTCATGGCACTCAGGCACTGTGTTGGTCATATATTCGTTCTTCGGCATTATTGGGCTGCATTTCTGTACATACGGAGCCCACGCATTCTTGCAAGAGTCCTGAAATTCACTTGATAAGTAAATCAAAATTGTGTGAAACAACGCGTTTTCTCCGACGAAATCGACCTCTTCACGCAAGAAACAGCATGTTCCTCATCTCGACCTCTTGCCATTTGAACTTTCGTCAGATCGAACGGTCAACAAGTCAAAGAAATGGTCTCAGTATAGCGGCTAGGTGTCTGGTGTATGTGAATTTCCACCACAAGAGACGGAGCTTCTAAGGTACATAGACGATAATGTCGGGAACTGTACTTTGCTTTAACCCAGTTACGGTTTCGACGGGCACGGCATCTATTATGTTGGGGCCCATCCAGCATAAGGAACAGAAGAATAGCATTCAGTTGTCCAATCAATTAGAGCTATGCTAGTTAGCCCGCCAAATATATAAGTAAAAAAAGTACGATTAAGACCTAATGAACAAGAAAAAATTGGAAAACCGGAGCCGATTTGGCAATGGTCGTGACTCGGTCTTCTCGAAACTAAATTTGTCGGGGCAACTCAACATATAAGGAGAAAAAAACCTTCATAGCCTTTAGCCCCAGATATTAGACGGTGGCCAAAACCATTTAGTGGTACAAGAAAGGATTAATGCAACTCAATCTAAGAAAAATGATTAAAAAACTTTTCAAATTATGAACATGACACCAAAGAAGAACTATCACAAATGATACTATTCACGTTATTTGTAAAAAAAAACACACCCAAATCGACACGAATTATCGCAAAAAAAACCCTGACCAATGAAAACCACGTGCTTCTGTGACGTATTCACGAAACGATAAAACACAAAGCATGCGCATGGTACCTAAACGAGCCCACGCCGAAAGACACTATACAGTCTACAAGCCATGCTAGTCCATCTCTTTTATGTAAGAGGTTTGTTCAACGCTACAAATATCGAAAATTTATTTTCATATTATAAAATTCTATGCCTTTCCGCCATATGATTCTTAGAATTATTCATCCATCAATTTTCCGTTTATTAACCGTTTCTAGGTTATTTTGAAGCAGAATATCATACTTGAAAGTTTGACGTGCTAGATTTACACTGATTCTAGATCTGTAGACACGCTTTACCTCCATCGTTCAAATTGTAAAGGTAACCGAATGGTTTTACAATGTGAACGCAAAGTAAAGGCCAATTAGAGCCCAGGGAGAGTCCATGCGGAGCCAGAATGTATAACCAGCAGAGAGCCCTTTTGAAGCACAAGTGAAGCTAAGATGAAACCCTAATAAATCAAGAGTGAAAACCAAAGGTAGCTCAGTTGCCGTTATGCCCAAGTGAAACCTCGATGTAGCTAACTAAACTGCAGTAGTAGTGAAGGTCAAACGAAGCACAAGTAACAAGTCACGAAAATTGCAAGAATGGGCGACAGGCAAAACATGGCTTATTCTATCAGGTGCTTTACACGGAGAAATTTTAGCCGTGCAGCTAAATTTTTTTTTCTGTGCAGCTTTTAATAGCTGCACAGGTGGTAATGTTACGTATTTTCCACTTTGAATATCGAACTAAATTTTGAAAGATATATCATGCATTTTACTTTTAATCATAAATTTTATCAACATTTTGAAAAAAAGTATGAAAAAAATTAGAAGTATAAAGTTTCGAAGTATAAAATACTTACCGCTACAAACATCGTCTAATAAATACTCTCCTCGTTTTTAGGCACATTTAGCGTCGACACTACTATAAAAGAAAACACGAGCCGGAGTGAGAAGCAGCAGTTCATAAGTTAGGAGTCCCGTGCACCGAACACTGAACGGCGCATCGAGCCTGCGTGCGACAAGGCGAAAAGAAATCTCTTGCTGTAGTTTCTGACTCCACTCCTGAGTTGGCTATCCTACGTCTGGCTGCACTGCTCCCCAACCAAACCTCAACGTCCACACTTCCCCCACTCTCGTTTGTGACGCAAACATCATGTTGATTCTTTTTTAATAATTATGTAAATCGAAAGAAAATTATATTGTTTATCATCAAATGATTACTTTGAAAATTTGCCTGCTCGTTTATGTTCAGGGTTTGCACAAGATCTTCAGCAGAAATTTTCTAATATGATTTTGTTTCATCCTCTAATTACATTGAATGCCTTCTAATGAAAGTATTCACAATAAAAGTTCATTATGCACACCATTGCTGCTGTGCCGTGATAGCAAAACCAAACTGATTAAGGAGTGCAAGTGAAGCGATTAGTAGGTAAAAAAAGAGTAAGTTGCTCACTGTATGAATAAAAATACCCACGCAAAAATTTCCTTGGTGATTATTATTTAACCCTCTACCGCCGTATGTCACTATCAGGGAACATAACTTTCAACTTAAATTATACATAAACCATTGAGTGTAGCAACCTGAGGACATCTGTACGCAAAAAAGAACATTTTAAAGTTGTACGTGGCAGCAGCCATCAGTGCAAGACAGTTTGAGCTCACTGACAATGTATCCTTTTTGGGTAGGCTTGTGTGACATTATTGCTCCGGTTACTTATGTCAGGCTGTAGAGGGTTAAATTATAGCTTCGATCAATTAAATGATTAAATTTTATTATAGAGACACCATTCAGTGCAAATATTGTCTGAACCGCAAACACTTTATCCCTTGTTACAATGAATGTGCTGTGCTATTCATACCAATTTGGAAGTAATAACGAAGCCATGAATCCGAAAAATGTAGATCAAGTCACTCGAAGTGACCAACGAAGTTTCCCGCCACTGTCTGGCTCTAAATCTCACTCTTACCTACCTGCGGTGATGGGGATGGGTTGTGAGTGACTAAATAACGTAATTTTTCAATTTTTATATTCTGAGACATAATTAACATTGGTAGGTTCATTTATCGAATAACGAACAAAAAATAGTTATTACTAGTTTAGGCATGCTTTTGCACAGAAATTAAGATAGGGTTGAAAACCGCTACATCCCCCCACCCCCCAGCGGAATAAAAATGTTTCAGATGTGGGAGTGAGTTCAGGGAATCTGGGGACAGGAGTAGGGGAGTCATGCAAGACAGTGTAATCCTGCGATATTGCTGAACAGGGAATTTGGGAAAGACGAATTTAAAAGAATGTGTTGAATCATTTTTTTTCCCAATAGTTAAACATCAATTTCGAAATTATCGAAGAGATTCCGATGACAAATTATTGACAATCTGACCATAGAAATGATACGATTAATTATTCATCTCGGGCAAAGCTGGGTTAACCAGCTTGTGTCCATTTTAGAATCTGATTTATATATGTATTTAATATTAATATAAACTGGCTGAATTGAATAGAAATTTTTGATACTCATACATCGAAGTCACTCCGTCATCATTGGTGAACGGTCTCGTTTCGCCTATATAATGTCTCATGGCCGATTGACAGTGGAGTTGTTATAACTCTACTTCGGAACTATAGTGCGAAATTGCTTCCACCTTAGTGAAGTTGCTCCTAGCAGTTTGCCGTATCGCTGTTGCTGTGCTCGGCCGTACTCTTGACGCAACTTGAATAATCTGACTCAGCTTAATAACCGCTGCACGTCTGGTTTATTATAATCAAGTCTCGAAATTGAGTTTCGTTTAACGCTGCCGCTGCTGTGTTAATATTGAAAGAACATAAATGAAGCGAATTCGTAAACAATACGTGTAGATGCTCTTATGCCGGTATTGTAGCTGTATTGGCGAGTCTAAGTTCCTTGCGTTAAAAAATTGTTTCAAAGGTTCAGATAAATGCTCTTAAGACAGAAGAAGGTCGACTATTTTTTGAGCATTTACTACAACCGACAAACAAGCCTATTACTGATGGAGTGCATGATGGAATCAAGGTTTTGATTGAAGATTAGATAACTCACTCAACCCGTGTATGGTCGCAACTGGCGAAGCCGGCGGCACATTTGACCTCACTCACTTGATTAATCTGCGTTTCCTCTTTGTAGACAATGCATCTCTCGTTACCGGCTTTGGTATTCATGCGGAGCCAATCGATGAAAACTCTAGACTGTTATTCCCAAACAACATTGACACCAATTGCGCAATGTGGAAAGTTTACAATATCGAAGTTTTCTAGCAAAGTGTTGCATAGAATGTGAGTTTGAGAGGCGGAATGTAAAGATAGTTTTCAAATGTTTATGGCAGTTTTGCAATAGAGGATGGCTGGAGTAGATTTCGATGTTTTTCAATGGCAGCATCGGGCACGCCGGATGCAGATGCTCGTCAGACGTGTACGAAAGGTTAGCAATTTATACCCATGTACGCCAAGTTGAACGCCAGTGCAAGTGATCAGGGTATCGAGTACACCGGATTATTCTACGGAAAACGCAGCATTCTGGATGCTGGTTGAGTTATAAAGCGTTGGTCTGAGTTCGGATCTGTCAATCCGGTTAATATGTGTACATATTTATATATTACACGTCCCAAATTTCTTGTTGCTGGTAACAAAATGAAATATAAGAAAACAAAATTGAAAAATGTAGTAATTTAAAAATGT